>NW_028270178.1:1416980-1706008 GCF_037043375.1 Chiloscyllium plagiosum
GACCTGTTAGTGAGACCTATAACACACAGGAAAGTATAAAGCACCTTCTCCTATCTGACCCTCACCATCACACTAACCTGGAGCAATGTCACCGTGAGACCTGTTAGTGAGACCTATAACACACAGGAAAGTATAAAGCACCTTCTCCTATCTGACCCTCACCATCACACTAACCAGGAGCAATGTTACCTTGAGTCCTGTTAGTGAGACCTATAACACACAGGAAAGTATAAAGCACCTTCTCCTATCTGACCCTCACCATCACACTAACCTGGAGCAACATCACCGTGAGTCCTGTTAGTGAGACCTATAACACACAGGAAAGTATAAAGCACCTTCTCCTATCTGACCCTCACCATCACACTAACCAGGAGCAACATCACCGTGAGTCCTGTTAGTGAGACCTATAACACACAGGAAAGTATAAAGCACCTTCTCCTATCTGACCCTCACCATCACACTAACCTGGAGCAACATCACCGTGAGTCCTGTTAGTGAGACCTATAACACACAGGAAAGTATAAAGCACCTTCTCCTATCTGACCCTCACCATCACACTAACCTGGAGCAATGTCACCGTGAGACCTGTTAGTGAGACCTATAACACACAGGAAAGTATAAAGCACCTTCTCCTATCTGACCCTCACCATCACACTAACCTGGAGCAATGTCACCATGAGTCCTGTTAGTGAGACCTATAACACACAGGAAAGTATAAAGCACCTTCTCCTATCTGACCCTCACCATCACACTAACCAGGAGCAACATCACCGTGAGTCCTGTTAGTGAGACCTATAACACACAGGAAAGTATAAAGCACCTTCTCCTATCTGACCCTCACCATCACACTAACCTGGAGCAATGTCACCGTGAGTCCTGTTAGTGAGACCTATAACACACAGGAAAGTATAAAGCACCTTCTCCTATCTGACCCTCACCATCACACTAACCTGGAGCAATGTCACCGTGAGTCCTGTTAGTGAGACCTATAACACACAGGAAAGTATAAAGCACCTTCTCCTATCTGACCCTCACCATCACACTAACCTGGAGCAATGTCACCGTGAGACCTGTTAGTGAGACCTATAACACACAGGAAAGTATAAAGCACCTTCTCCTATCTGACCCTCACCATCACACTAACCTGGAGCAATGTCACCGTGAGTCCTGTTAGTGAGACCTATAACACACAGGAAAGTATAAAGCATCTCATAACTCATATCACAGTATAAAGCACCTTCTCTTATTGGACTCTCACTATTTCACTAACCAGGAGCAATGCAAGGTGAGATCACTCATTAATAGATTTAACAGAAAGCAAAGCATAAAGTTATATTTTCCCATCTGACCCTCATCGTCACACTAAACCTGATGAATGCCAGGTTAGATCACTCAGTGATATGTACAGCACACAGCAAACTGTAAAACTCCTTCCCCATCAGCTATCTGTAAGACTAATAGGGTAGTTATGGTCGGGGATTTTAACTTTCCAAACATCGACTGGGACTGTCATAGTGTTAAAGATTTAGATAGAGAGGAATTTCTTAAGTGTGTACAAGACAATTTTCTGATTCTGTATGTGGATGTACCTACTAGAGAAAGTGCAAAACTTGACCTATTCTTGGGAAATAAGGCAGGACAGGTGACTGAGGTGTCAGTGGGGGAGCACTTTGGGGCAGCGACCATAATTCTATTCACTTTAAAATAGTGATGGAAAAGGATAGACCAGGTTTAAAAGTTGAAGTTCTAAATTGGAGAAAGGCCAATTTTGACGGTGTTAGACAAGATCTTTCGAAAGCTGATTGGAGGCAGATGTTCGCAGGTAAAGGGACGGCTGGAAAATGGGAAGCCTTCAGAAATGAGATAACAAGAACCCAGAGAAAGTATATTCCTGTCAGGGTGAAAGGGAAGGCTGGTAGGTATAGGGAATGCTGGATGACTAACGAAATTGAGGGTTTGGTTAAGAAAAAGATGGAAGCATATGTCAGGTATAGACAGGATCGAGTGAATCCTTAGAAGAGTACAAAGGAAGTAGGAGTATACTTAAGAGGGAAATCAGGAGGGCAAAACGGGGACTTGAGATATCTTTGGCAAATAGAATTAAGGAGAATCCAAAGGTTTTTACAAATACGTTAAGGACAAAGGGTCACTAGGGAGAAAATAGGGCCCCTCAAAGATCAGCAAGACGGCCTTTGTGTGGAGCCACAGAAAATGGGGGAGATACTAAATGAATATTTTGCATCAATATTTACTGTGGAAAAGGATATGGAAGATAAAAACTGTAGGGAAATAGATGGTGACATCTTGCAAAATGTCCAGATTACTGAGGAGGAAGTGCTGGATGTCTTGAAACGGTTAAAAGTGGATAAATCCCCAGGACCCGAGAACTCTGTGGGAAGCTAGAGAAGTGATTGCTGGGCCTCTTGCTGAGATATTTGTATCATCGATAGTCACAGGTGAGGTGAGGGAAGACTGGAGGTTGGCAAACGTGGTGCCACTGGTTAAGAAGGGCGGTAAGGACAAGCCAGGGAACTATAGACCGGTGAGCCTGACCTCGGTGGTGGGCAAGTTGTTGGAGGGAATCCTGAGGGACAGGATGTACATGTATTTGGAAAGGCAAGGATTAGGGATAGTCAACATGACTTTGTGCGTGGGAAATCATGTCTTACAAACTTGACTGAGTTTTTTGAAGAAGTAACAAAGAAGGAGGACAGAGCAGTAAATATGATCTATATAGACTTCAGTAAGGCGTTCGACAAGGTTCCCCATGGGAGACTGATGAGCAAAGTTAGATCTCACGGAATACAGGGAGAACTAGCCATTTGGATACAGAACTGGCTCAAAGGTAAAAGACAGAGGGTGGTGGTGGAGGGTTGTTTTTCAGACTGGACGCCTGTGACCAGTGGAGTGCCACAGGATCGGTGCTGGGCCCTCTACTTTTTGTCATTTACATAAATAATTTGGATGTGAGCTTAAGAGATACAGTTAGTAGGTTTGCAGATGACACCAAAATTGGAGGTGTAGTGGACAGCGA
Organism: Chiloscyllium plagiosum; assembly: GCF_037043375.1. Taxonomy (NCBI): domain Eukaryota; kingdom Metazoa; phylum Chordata; class Chondrichthyes; order Orectolobiformes; family Hemiscylliidae; genus Chiloscyllium; species Chiloscyllium plagiosum. The sequence goes on from NW_028270178.1 coordinate 1,420,015, forward strand.
AGAGGGTTACCTCAGATTACAACAGGGTCTGGACCAGATGGGCCAATGGGCTGAGAAGTGGCAGATGGAGTTTAATTCAGATAAATGCAAGGTGCTGCATTTTGGGAAAGCAAATCTTAGCAGGACTTATACACTTAATGGTAAGGTCCTAGGGAGTGTTGCTGAACAAAGAGACCTTGGAGTGCAGGTTCATAGCTCCTTGAAAGTGGAGTCGCAGGCAGATAGGATAGTGAAGGCAGCGTTTGGTATGCTTTCCTTTATTGGTCAGAGTGTTGAGTACAGGAGTTGGGAGGTCATGTTGCAATTGTACAGCACATTGGTTAGGCCACTGTTGGAATATTGTGTGCATTTCTGGTCTCCTTCCTATCGGAAAGATGTTGTGAAACTTGAAAGGGTTCGGAAAAGATTTACAAGGATGTTGCCAGGGTTGGAGGATCTGAGCTACAGTGAAAGGCTGAACAGGCTAGGGCTGTTTTCCCTGGAGCATCGGAGGCTGAGGGGTGACTTTATAGAGGTTTACAAAATTATGAGGGGCATGGATAGGATAAGTAGGCAAATTCTTTTCCCTGGGGTCGGGGAGTCCAGAACTAGAGGGCATAGGTTTAGGGTGAGAGGGGAAAGATATAAAAGAGACCTAAGGGGCAACATTTTCACCCAGAGGGTGGCACGTGTATGGAATGAGCTGCCAGAGGAAGTGGTGGAGGCTGGTACAATTGCAACATTTAAGAGGCATCTGGATGGGTGTATGAATAGGAAGGGTTTGGAGGATTATGGGCCGGGTGCTGGCAGGTGGGACTAGATTGGGTTGGGATATCTGGTCAGCATGGACGGGTTGGATCGAAGGATCTGTTTCCATGCTGTACATCTCTATGACTCTATCTGATCCCTGTTAGTACATAAAACAGTAGCAATGCCACATGGGAGCTGTCAGTGATATCTATAACATATAGTGTTGTATAAAGCTCCTTCTCCCATTTACCCTCACCATCACTCAAACCAGGAGCTATGCCACATGAGAGCTGTCAGTGATATCTATAACATATAGCGCTGTATAAACCCTCACCGTCACTCAAACCAGGAGCTATGCCACATGAGAGCTGTCAGTGATATTGTTGATGTCTGCCTTGTTCCACGAATCCGGACAGGACAAATTTCTGTACAATAGCAGTAGCTTTTATTTTCAGACAGCAGGCATGAGATTTCAAAATGTCTCCAAAGTAGCCGAGTGCCTACTTGTGGCAACACTTCTTCTGGAATCTCTGCCTTACATCCAGAGACAGTATATTTTATAGGAATTAAACAAAGACTTATCAGTCACATGAATGATTGTCATCACATAATTTAAAGTAGGAAATTATGAATTTACAAAACCCGATGACTGTCAATGTCCTGTAATAATGTGTGAATGGATTACAGAGACTGATTATCGTATCTTCCATGATTATGTGTTGATGGAAAGAGATTAAGGCAGAAAGGTTTTGCCCGCTACAAATGGGGAACTCACATCCCTATGCTAATATGGAGGGGAAGTAAGACCATGGTAAAGGGAGGCATTTAACAGGGTGGGGGCCTGGGCTATTAGTCCTGTCTGGAAAGGACAAAGGTCTTGTCTAAGGGATCTTTAACCCTTAAGTCCCTAATGTGCCCTAAAAGAGAAGCAAAGCATGGAACTGACCCCTTTGTGACATTTTAACTTCCTCAATGTATATAAAACACATTGCACTTATCTAAAGCTCCTTCTCCCATTGATCCTCCTCATTACACAAACCAGGAGCAATGCCACATGACAGCTGTCAGTGATGTCTATAAGACATCACGCTGTATAATGCACCTTCTCCCATTGACCCTCATCATCACACAAACCAGGAGCAATGCCACATGACAGCTGTCAGTGATGTCTATAAGACATCACGCTGTATAATGCACCTTCTCCCATTGACCATCATCACACAAACCAGGAGCAATGCCACATGACAGCTGTCAGTGATGTCTATAAGACATCACGCTGTATAATGCACCTTCTCCCATTGACCATCATCACACAAACCAGGAGCAATGCCACATGACAGCTGTCAGTGATGTCTATAAGACATCACGCTGTATAATGCACCTTCTCCCATTGACCCTCATCATCACACAAACCAGGAGCAATGCCACATGACAGCTGTCAGTGATGTCTATAAGACATCACGCTGTATAATGCACCTTCTCCCATTGACCCTCATCATCACACAAACCAGGAGCAATGCCACATGACAGCTGTCAGTGATGTCTATAAGACATCACGCTGTATAATGCACCTTCTCCCATTGACCCTCATCACACAAACCAGGAGCAATGCCACATGACAGCTGTCAGTGATGTCTATAAGACATCACGCTGTATAATGCACCTTCTCCCATTGACCATCATCACACAAACCAGGAGCAATGCCACATGACAGCTGTCAGTGATGTCTATAAGACATCACGCTGTATAATGCACCTTCTCCCATTGACCCTCATCATCACACAAACCAGGAGCAATGCCACATGACAGCTGTCAGTGATGTCTATAAGACATCACTCTGTATAATGCACCTTCTCCCATTGACCCTCATCATCACACAAACCAGGAGCAATGCCACATGACAGCTGTCAGTGATGTCTATAAGACATCACGCTGTATAATGCACCTTCTCCCATTGACCCTCATCACACAAACCAGGAGCAATGCCACATGACAGCTGTCAGTGATGTCTATAAGACATCACGCTGTATAATGCACCTTCTCCCATTGACCATCATCACACAAACCAGGAGCAATGCACAGTGTAAAGCTCCTACTCCCATTGATCCTCATCATCATACTAAGCATGAGCAAGGCCACGAGATCTGTCAGTGTTAACTATAACACAAAGCACAGGGTAAAGCAACTTCTCCTGTCTCACACTCATCATCACAGGAGCCATCAACAATACCATGGGAGGTCTTTAAGTAATGCTAAGAACATACTGTGCTCTGTAAGGTTCCTAATTTTATTTAACACTCAGTATCACAGTTAACAGGAGTGATACAATAGCTTATCTCTCAGTAACATTTATGTTCCTTAAGGCTCCTGTTTGTTTCCGACACTCACTGTCACACTGATGAGGAACAATGCCAGTGGAGATCTGTCAGTAATACTGAACATACATTGCACATTGCTATGATTCCATTTAAAGGGATGCAGAGCCATAGAGAGGTACATCATAGAAACAGACCCCTTAGTCCAACTCGTCCATGTCAAAGAGATAGCCCAAATTAATCCAGCATTTGGCCCATGTCCCTTAAACCCTTCCTATTCATATACCCATCCAGATACCTTTTAAATGTGAAGCTATACCAGCATCCACCACTTTGTCTGGAAGTCAAATGTGGCGGAAGTGGGTACTAAGGGCTTTTGCCTGAAATGTCGACTTTCCTGCCCCTCGGATGCTGCCTGACCTGCTGTGCTTTTCCGGCACCACTCTGACCTTGATTCTGGAAGTCAAATGTGTATCATCCACAACCACAGGGAGCATCAGACTTTCAAAACCATGATTACAGCATATATCCAAATATCCACAGAATTGGATTTCTTATTATTTGCTACCAGAGATTCAAACAAATCTCCTGGATTTAGTCCATTTGAATTGATTATGATCGAATGATTTGAGGTCCATTACTGCTTCATCTGACGAAGAGGCAGAACTCAGAAAGCTTGTTATTTCAAACAAACCTGTTGGACTATGACCTGATGTCATATGACTTCTGACCAAGGGAAGGTGAGGTTTTGGTCAAAAATAAGAAGAACGCACTGTATATGTCAGATATAGACAGCAGAGATTGAGTGCATCTCCAGAACACTACACTTAAGGGGGAAATCAGAAGAGCAAAAAGGGTACATGAGATAGCTTTGGCAAGTCGGGTTAAGGAGAATCCAAAAGGATTCTACAAATACATTAAGGACAAAAGAGTAACTAGGGAGAGAATAGGCCCCCATAAAGATCAGCAAGGCAGCCTATGTGTGGAACTGCAAGAGATGGGAGAGGTACTAAACGAGTACTTCGCATCAGGGTTTACTGTGAAGAAGGATTTTGAAAATAGTGAACGTGGGGAAATAAATATCTTGAAGAATGTCCATATTAACAAAGGTGAATAAATTCCAGAACCTGATCAAGTGTACCCGATACTCTGTGGGAAGCTAGGGATTGCTGGGCCCCTTGCTGAGATATTTGGATCATCGATAGCTACAGGTGAGGTGCCACAAGACTGGAGATTGGCTAACATGGTGTCACTGTGTAAGAAAGGTGGCAAGGAAAAGCTAGGCAACTATAGACCAGTGAGCAATCTATTGACATAGGCATCAGTGGTGGGCAAGTTGTTGGATGGAATCCTGAGGGACAGGATTTACATTTATTTTGAAAGGCAAGGAGCGATTATGAATAGTCAACATGGCTTTGTACTTGGGAAAACATGCCTCGCGAACTTGATTGGGTTTTTTGAAGAAGTAAAAAAGAGGATTGATGAGGGCAGGGTGGTGGACATGATCTATCTTGATTTCAGTTAGGTGTTTGACAAGATTCCTCATGGTAGACTGGTTAACAAGGTTAGATCATATGGAATACAGGCAGAATTAGACATTTGACTAAAGAACTGGCTCAAAGGTAAAAGACAGAGGGTGACGGTGGATGGTTGCTTTTTAGACTGGAGGCCTGTGACCAGTGGTGTGCCACAAGGATCGATGCTGGGTCCACTGCTTTTCATCATTTATATAAATGATTTGGATGCGAGCATAAGAGGTACAGTTAGTAAGTTTGCAGATGACACCAAAATTGGTGGTGTCGTGGACAGCAAAGAAGGTTACCTCAGATTACAATGAGACCTTCATTAGATGGGCCAACAAACTGAGGAGTGGCAGCTGGTGTTTAATTTAGATAAATGTGAGGTGCTGCATTTTTGTAAGGCAAATCAGGGCAGGACTTATACACTTCATGGGAAAGTACCGGGGAATGTTGCTGAACAAAGAGACCTTGAAGTGCAGGTTCATAGTTTCTTGAAAGTAGAGTCACAGGGAGACAGGATAGTGAAGGAGGCATTTGGTATGCTTGCCTCTATGGTCAGTGCATTTGAGCATAGGAGTTAGGAGGTCATGTTGTGACTACTGGTTGGGCCACTTTTGGAATACTGTGTACAATTCTGGTCTCCCTGCTATAGGAAGGATGTTGTGAAACTCGAAATGGTTCAGAAAAGATTTACAAGGATGTTGGAATGTTTGAGCTATAGGGAGAGGCTGAATGGGCTGAGCTATTTTTCCTGGAGTGTCGGAGGCTGAGGGTTGACCTTACAGAGGTTTACAAAATCATGAGGGGCATGGATAGGGTGAATACACAAGGACTTTTCCCCAGGGTGAGGGAGTCCAAAACTAGAGGGGCATAGGTTTAGGGTGAGAGGGGAAAGGTATAAAAGAGACCTAAGGGGCAACGTTTTCACACAGAGGGTGGTGCGTGTGTGGAATGAGCTGCCAGAGGAAGTGGTGGAGGCTGGTACAATGACAACATAGGTATATGAATAGGAAGGGTTGAGAGGGATATAGGCCAAATGCTGGCAGATGAGACTAGATTAAGTTAGGATATCTGGTTGGCATGAACGAGTTGGACTGAAGGGTCTGTTATATGTGCTCTATATCTCCACGACTCTATGATTCTAATAATCACAAATCACGTGATTTCCAAGAAACCTTGAAAATAAATTCCAATATCTTTTAAACCCACCTTTAAGTAAAAAAACTAGTCGTCTGCACAATCCTTTGAATGCAAGTCCTCGAAGGTATATCAAATATGAAGCACCTTCATTGCGATGTGAAGGACAGCCAGGTAAGAAGAAACAGAACAGCTGGAGTGGAGAGGCGATGATCAAGCTTTAATGAGACATCTTGATTCACAAACAGGGAATGCTCCTGTTGACGTGCTTGTTCTGCTTTGGAGCAATTGGACGTCTCGAATCACTCATGACATCCTAAGTCAAAGCATTTGTGCTAGGTCCACACCACCGCAACAGTCAGAACTTTAACTCGATGGTTGCATGGGTGAAACCTTGTTTATACGGGAGCTGGTTCCTGCAGAGAATCTGCTCATTCCTTCAGGAAAAGGTGCTGGAATTTAGCCTGAGGAAGATCCAAGCTCAGCAGAACTGTATGGCTGAAGTTGGGATGTACAGGCATAGTGGTCTGCCCAGAAACTCTGACAGTAAAGGCTATCTTTGTTGTATTTGGTATTCTGTGTGCAATTTATTGTTTGTATAACTGTAATTTAACTAATTACAATTGATTTAGATTGATAATGAAAGATTCCGAATCTTACCAAAGGGAAGGTTCCTGTAGATGAAATCATCACTGGCAACCTCTTCATTAGGAGGGGAAGAGATCATTCAGGCAATGTGATTGTTTTAATTTAAAGGTCCCCAGTTCCTGTACGGTGTATCAAGTACTGTGAAGAAGAAATCATGACTTCATACTTCAACCACTTGAAAACGTCAGAGCTCTTTCATCCACTTTCATTAACATGACCAGGTTCTCTAACTCTATACAAGACTTGGAGCGACAACTTACATAACCATCTAGCTAATATGCACAAGGAGGTCATTCCACTCAATCATTTATTTACGTGGGAGCAATGACTGGGCAATACAAGATGCTTAAAATTCTTAGTGTCCAACAAGATCAACGCTGAGAGGCTGTTTCCCCTGATTGGAGAGTAGGGAGAGCCAGGGTCACAGACTAACGATATGAGATTGACTGTTTCAGACTGTGTTGAGGAGAAAGTTCTTCATTTATAAGGTCTAAATCTCTGCCCCAAACAGCTGAAGATTCTCAGTTGATAAGTGCATTCAAGATTGAGAGCAGTAGCATTTCTGGGCACAAGACTTGCTCGCAAGACAAAGCTTTCCAATGTGCCTCGGTACACGTGACAATAAATTCAGTTCAAATGGAATCAAGGGATATGATTAGATTCCCTACAGTGTGGGAACAGGCCCTGCACCCAACAAGTCCACCCAACGAGTAACCCACCTAGACCCATTTCCCTCTGACTAATAAGCCTCATACTATGGGCAATCTAGCATGGCCAATTCACCTGATCTGCACATCTTTGGACTGTGGGAGGAAACTGGAGCACCCAGACGGGACCCACGCAGACACAGGGAGAAATTCCACACAGACAGTCACCCGAGGCTGGAATCAAACCTAGGACCCTGGTGCTGTAAGGCAACAATGCTAACCACTGAGCCACCGTGCCGCCCCATGCCTGAGGACAGGCCATGTCTGCCATAATCCTATTGAATGGTGGAACATATATGAGAGGGCTGAATGGCCTCCTTCTATATCTATCTTGTAGTTAATGGCTTGTCAAATAAAAGCTCACTCACCGTACATGGCTAGTTGAACTGTCTCTGAAGTTTAATTCCTAACTCTCTTGTTACAATCACTTCATACACTCCAGCGTCCTCTCTGTCCGAAATTCATTGATTAGGAGACTCCTTTTCTTGAACTCCTTCGTGCCAAGATATTTCACATTCCCACTTGAGCATCTTGCCATTTTGGTGTCATGTGACGATTGTATCTGGACAACTTCATAATCCGTCAATCTGTTTGGGATCTCCAGAGGTAAGGAGACTGACTGACTGACCCAAGGATCCGTTCACAGGTGGACAGGCGGCCCGACTCTGAGCTGAGGGAACAAGGGGACACAGTCAGTGGGCGTGGAAGGAAACAGGCTGAGTCAAGGAAGGAACTATTTGAATTTATAGAACTAGCCAGAACAGGAGAGGCCATTTAGCCTATCATGCCTGTGCTGGCTCTTAGTGTATTCTAATTAACCCAACTCTCCCCTGCTCTTGTCCCATTGATCTGTAAATTTCTCCCTTTCAAATGCTTCTACGAAATCCCCTTTTTGAAAGTTCCGACTGAATCTGCTTCCACTGCCCTTTAGGCACTCTCCCAATCACAACCACTCACTCTATCAGAATATTTCCTCCTCTCTTCCTGGTTCTTTTACCGATTCTGACAATGCGTCCCTCTAGTTCCTCACCCTCCTGCTATTGGAAATGGCGCTGCCTTATTAACGCAATCAAAAGAGACCCTTAGATGCCTCGATGCATTCACCCTTAGCCTTCTCTGTTCTAAGGGAAACTTACTGGCTGCAGTTCCTCCACATTAAAGGAAGTCCCTCATCTCTGGGACCGAGCCAGTAAATCATATCCATACATCAGCCCAAGTGGGAAACAAAACAGAAATGAGAGAGGGAGATTCACTAACCCTTCCGGATATAACTCCAGGCAGATTACGGAAATGCCAGCAAAATGCAAACTAAAAATTTTCCCGGTCCATTTTCCTTCAGGAAGAGGATCACAGAGAGACTTTAAATAGTGAAGAAGGTGGCTGGGGATGGGATTAGGTTGAATGTTGGGTTAGGGAAGGCTTCATTAGGATTTTGAGGGCTGTCTCACTTCTTTCCCTCAGGTCAGTGTTGGTAGGCAGTCTGACTAAAGTCCGAGTGTGGCGCTGGAAAAGCACAGCGGGTCAGGCAGCATCTGAGGAGCAGGAGAATCGACATTTCAGGCATGAGGCCTTCTTCAGGAATGAGGCTTGTGGGCCTAGGGAGGCTGAGAGATAAATGGGAGAGGGGGTTTTGGGTGGAGGGGAAGGATGCTGCCTGGCCTGCTGTACTTTTCCAGCACCACACTCTCGACTCTGATCTGCAGAGCTCACTTTCTCCCAGTCTGACTAAAGGCTGAATGAAGCAAAGTAATGCAGGATAATACAGGAAACCAGGCTGGGAGGAAGTACCACCAAAATTAGATGGGCCAACAGATGATGTCAAGGTGTTATTCAGTGACATGATGACAGGGGTTGGATATTTGTGTTCCTCTGTGTTGGTGATGGTGGGAGGGGTATTTCGTCTCCTTTCACAACGTTTTATTTGGTAGAACTGGGATCCATCCAATAGCTTCAGCTGACTCGGTGTGAGCACTTGCAATGTGACCAAGAAGTGATCTCTCAGGGGTAGAGTTCAGTATGTAGGGCAATAGCCTGACTGCGATCGCTGGTCATAATCTGAGCAGTTCCACTGATGGAGAAATTAAGCGGCCACGTCTTCAGCCAGGCCATCTTCAAGTGGTTGAGGATTGCCTAGATTTTCCATGGTTGGTCAAGACCTGAGACTTTGCTGCTGGTACAGATGCTGGATTGGTGTGGTTGACATTGTTAGCCAAGCGCCAGGAGGTGCACTATTAAGAGGTGGGACTGTCATCAGATGGCTGATTGTCAGTGTGTTTCATTGGGTGCTAAAGGATTGAAGGTGAGTCCTGAGTGAATTGGTATTTGTTAACTCTCAGACAATGGTGCTTTTTGATGAAGATTAGCATGTCTTGCAATAGGAAGTCACCCCCTGCCATGATAGTTAGTATAGGGTGCAAGGTTGAATCACTCATTTGTTTTCTTCCCACACATTCCCTTTATGTTCCAGAGATTTTTCTATTTGTCTGTGGCATTCTTGATGTGTGGAAGCCCCCAACATTATCCCAGTTCCAAACATCCAACTTGGCAACCGTCTTCCGGACCCGTCCATCGCTCCCCCCTCTGACCCATCACCTTCTCCCTGACCTTCATCCACCTATCGCTTTCCCAGCTAGACTTCCCCCAACCCCACCTCCCTCCCATTTATCTCTCAGCCCCGACCCACAATCCTCATTCCTGATAAAGGGCTTACGCCTGAAATGTCGATTCTCTTGCTCCTCGGATGTTGCCTGATCTGCTGTGTTTTTCCAGCAACACAGTCATGACTTATAGAGTCATAGAGTCACAGAGATGTACAGCATGGAAATAGACCCTTCGGTCCAACCCGTCCATGCCAACCAGATATCCCAACCCATTCTAGTCCCACCTGCCAGCACCCGGCCCATATCCCTCCAAACCCTTCCTATTCATATACCCATCCAGATGCCTCTTAAATGCTGTAATTGTACCAGCCTCCACCACATCCTCTGGCAGCTCATTCCATACATGTACCATCCTCTGGGTGAAAAAGTTGCCCCTTAGGTCTCTTTTATATCTTGCCCCTCTCACCATAAACCTATGCCCCTCTAGTTCTGGACTCCCCCACCCCAGGGAAAAGACTTTGTCTATTTATCCTATCCATGCCCCTCATAATTTTTTAAACCTCTATAAGGTCACCCCTCAGCCTCCGACGTTCCAGGGAAAACAGCCCCAGCCTGTTCAGCCTCTCCCTATAGCTCAAATCTTCCAACCCCGGCAACATTCTTGTAAATCTTTTCTGAACCCTTTCAAGTTTCACATCTTTCCGATAGGTAGGAGACCAGAATTGCACACAACAGTGGCCTAACCAATGTCCTGTCCAGCCGTAATATGACCTCCCAACTCCTGTACTTAATACTCTGACCAATAAAAACAAGCATACCAAATGCCTTTTGACTTGCGACCTTGATCTGTTCAGTTAGACCACAAAGGCTGCTCATTTCTGTTCAGGAGGTCATAAATATTGGCATTGTTTTCATCCAACCAGTGTTAGTGACGATGCCAGTGAAACTCAATTGCCCGGTGCCAGGTATCCAACAAAGCAGACTTAATTTGATCCTGCTGTCCAGGAATTAAAATGGATGTGTGAAAACATTCCAGATAGGTTGTGAGCTGCACATAAATTTGTTGCTTCAATTGAACGACTTGAGGGCTGAGATCTGAGATATCTGGGGTTTGATGGTTGAGTGCTTCTGATCAAATAAGATGCTTACCTTCCCAGCTGGCATCAGTAACTCGCATGAATCGATTGATATGGTTTATCACTTAGAACATTACAATTTGTAATTACAGCCAATATTTAGACCAGTTTTGAACAGTTTAAGGTTGAGGCCTCACCAGAGTTTAGGGGCTCAGGGTAGAAAGATTGAGTTAGAATCAGGGTCAGGGTTTAGTGATAGGTCCGGAGTTATGACTGATGTTTTGGGAGATTACAACTTATGTTTGGTAATGGTCAGGGACATGGGTCACAGTTGAAGCTTGGTCACACTTTCTGGTTTGGAGCTACTATCTGATTTTGGGATTGTCAGGTTTTTCTTCAGAGTTGAAGAGTGTGGTGCTGAAAAAGCACAGACTGTTAGACAAATCCTGATGAAGAGCTTTTGCTCGAAACGAAGACTCTCCGGCTCCTCGGATGCTGCCTAAGTGGCTGTGCTTATCCAGCACCACACTCTTCGACTCTGATCTCCAGTATGTGCAGTCCTCACTTTCTCCAGGGTTTTAATCAGAGTCCATTTTTGGGGGTCAGGGTCAGCTTTTGAGATATAAGTCAGATGTTTGGTGGTGACAGTTAGGTTTTAATGGCTGGAATAAGGTTCTTCAGGTCAGAATTGGGGAATTAAATTCAAGCAATAGGAGTTAAGAAGTGGAGTTCTAAGTGTCAGGGCTTGACTTTCGGGTGGCATTTTATAGAGGTGGGTGGCCTTTAGAAGTTAGGGTTTGGTTTGGATGCCAAGAGTTGGATTGGTTTCAAAGTTAAGGCCAGGTTTGACATTTGGTTGAGTTTAAGGTAGGGTTTGTGGATTTTGAATTTTGGGATAAAGTTGGCTGTTAGGTTATCCCATTCTTTGTTTTGGGGTGCAAGAATTAGGATTTCAGTTTAGAGTCATGGTGTAAAGCTGATCATCGACTTCAGGGAGCAAGGTGGAGGGCATGCGTCTGTCTACATCAATGGAGCTGAGGTGCAGATGGTCGAGAGCGTCAAGTCCCTCAGAGTGATGATCACCAACGATCTGTCCTGGTCCATCCATATTGATGCGAAAGTCAAGAAAAAATACAATGCCTCTTCTTCATTGGGAGGCTATGGAAATTTGGCATGACCATAAAGACTTTTTTTTTACAGGTGCGCTCTTTCCAAGATTGTAAGAAATTACAGAGAATTGTGAACACAGCCCAGACCATCAGACAAGCCAACCTTCCGTCCATTGATTCCATCTACACGTCTTGCTGCATTGATAAGGCAGCTAACATCATCAAGGACCTCTCCCACCCCAGTCATAATTTCTTCCATCAGGCAGACGATACAAAAGCAGATTCAAGAACAGCTTCTTCTCTGCTGTTATTCTGAATGGACGTCTCAAATTTTAACGTTGATCTTGTTATTGTACATCTTCTTTGCATCCATAACTTTGTATTTCTTGCGCTGTTCACTCACTCGATGATCTTTGCGTGGTACAACCTGCCCTGCTGCACGCAAAACTAATTTTTATGCTGTACTTAGGTATTTCGGGGGTGAGGGGGGTGGGGGGGGGGGGGTTGCGAGATTTGACTTTTGGGCAGTTGGGTTCAGGACGAACATTTTGCCCGCAGGATTGATATCTGAAGTTCAGGCCGGGCTTGGGCGCTTGGGAGATTTATAGCAATTAGGATGTTCTAATCGCGTTTGGGTAGGCTCTGGCACATGGAAAGTTGGAGTGCCCGGGGTTGCATTCAGCTTGGGAGATGATCAGGATTGGGTTTTGCACCGTCAGGGACAGCAGACAGGGGCTTGGTTTGAACTAGCATTGCCTTTGGGCTTCAGAGATGGCTTTTGCAAGGCAGAGCGAGGGAGTGGGCTTTCGCTCAATGATGGAGCCCTGGCTGACCGTTATCGACCGTTATCCAGCACCTGCGCCACGTGCCGTTTGAATTCGAAGCGCGCGCTTGAAATGCGGCGCGTGACTACGTTTGGTTTGTTGGGGGGGGGGGCGGAATCAGACGGTATAGCCTCCATCTGATTGGTTCCCCTTCACCCCACCGCACCACCCGGACCAATCGGAGAAAAGGACCCGGCGTTGCCGGCGGGGACCCGGCGATCAGATTGGCTCATTTCCCACGTGGGACCTGGAAACGCGCATTCAGCGGGAGGGAAGCGTCGGCCCCGCCCACCTTGCTCCTGATTGGACACTCGGGTCTTCACGAAACGCCCTTGGAGCTGTCCGATTGGCGGGGACCCACGTGGGGGTGGGCGGGAGCGCATGGTCTGATCTGATTGGCTGGCCGGATCGTTTTCCCCCACCCCCCCCCCACAGATGTCAATCCCTCCGCGGGATGGGAGTGGGTCGGGAACCGGGGGAATGGCGGTGGCGTTGGTGCTGCTGGTCGTGATTGATGGTGCCCTCGTGAGGATGGGTATATCCGGGGAGCAGCAAAAATAAACGGAAATGTGCGGGGGGGGGGGCTGGTTTGATGGGAGGGTGGCGACCCGAAAGGGGTGGGCAACCGTTAACACAGGATTGCTCGGATTAATGGGAGGACGGGGGAATGGAGGAGGTGGGGTGGGCGGGGCCAGAGGAGTGGGGCGGGGCCAGAGGAGTGGGGCGGGGCCTGTGGATGAGTGGGCGGGGTGTCGGTGGATGAGTGGGCGGGGCCTGTGGATGAGTGGGCGGGGCGTCTGTGGATGAGTGGGCGGGGCCTGTGGATGAGTGGGCGGGGCGTCTGTGGATGAGTGGGCGGGGCGTCTGTGGATGAGTGGGCGGGGCGTCTGTGGATGAGTGGGCGGGGTGTCTGTGGATGAGTGGGCGGGGTGTCTGTGGATGAGTGGGCGGGGTGTCTGTGGATGAGTGGGCGGGGTGTCGGAGGATGAGTGGGCGGGGTGTCTGTGGATGAGTGGGCGGGGTGTCGGTGGATGAGTGGGCGGGGCCTGTGGATGAGTGGGCGGGGCGTCGGTGGATGAGTGGGCGGGGTGTCGGTGGATGAGTGGGCGGGGTGTCGGTGGATGAGTGGGCGGGGTGTCGGTGGATGAGTGGGCGGGGCGTCGGTGGATGGGTGGGCGGGGTGTCGGTGGATGAGTGGGCGGGGTGTCGGTGGATGGGTGGGCGGGGTGTCGGTGGATGAGTGGGCGGGGCGTGGGTGGATGGGTGGGCGGGGCGTGGGTGGATGAGTGGGCGGGGTGTGGGTGGGCGGGGCGTGGGTGGATGGGTGGGCGGGGCGTGGGTGGATGGGTGGGCGGGGCGTGGGTGGATGGGTGGGCGGGGTGTCGGAGGATGAGTGGGCGGGGTGTCGGAGGATGAGTGGGCGGGGTGTCGGAGGATGAGTGGGCGGGGCGTGGGTGGATGGGTGGGCGGGGTGTGGGTGGATGGGTGGGCGGGGCGTGGGTGGATGGGTGGGCGGGGCGTGGGAGGATGGGTGGGCGGGGTGTCGGTGGATGGGTGGGCGGGGCGTCGGAGGATGGGTGGGCGGGGCGTCGGAGGATGAGTGGGCGGGGTGTGGGTGGATGAGTGGGCGGGGCGTGGGAGGATGAGTGGGCGGGGCGTGGGTGGATGAGTGGGCGGGGCGTGGGTGGATGGGTGGGCGGGGTGTGGGTGGATGAGTGGGCGGGGTGTGGGTGGATGAGTGGGCGGGGTGTGGGTGGGCGGGGCGTGGGTGGATGGGTGGGCGGGGCGTCGGAGGGTGGGTGGGCGGGGCGTCGGAGGGTGAGTGGGCGGGGCGTCGGTGGACGGGTGGGCGGGGCGTCGGAGGACGGGTGGGCGGGGTGTGGGTGGATCGGTGGGCGGGGCGTCGGAGGATGGGTGGGCGGGGTGTGGGTGGATCGGTGGGCGGGGCGTCGGAGGATGGGTGGGCGGGGCGTCGGTGGATGGGTGGGCGGGGCGTCGGAGGATCGGTGGGCGGGGTGCGGGTGGATCGGTGGGCGGGGTGTGGGTGGATGAGTGGGCGGGGTGTGGGTGGATGAGTGGGCGGGGTGTGGGTGAATCGGTGGGCGGGGTGTCGGAGGATGGGTGGGCGGGGCGTCGGTGGATCGGTGGGCGGGGCGTCGGAGGATGGGTGGGCGGGGCGTCGGTGGATGAGTGGGCGGGGTGTCGGTGGATGAGTGGGCGGGGTGTCGGTGGATGAGTGGGCGGGGCGTCGGTGGATGAGTGGGCGGGGCGTCGGTGGATGGGTGTTCGGGGCGTCGGAGGATGGGTGGGCGGGGCGTCGGAGGGTGAGTGGGCGGGGCGTCGGTGGATGAGTGGGCGGGGCGTCGGTGGATGGGTGGGCGGGGCGTCGGAGAATGGGTGGACGGGGTGTCGGTGGACGGGTGGGCGGGGCGTTGGTGGACGGGTGGGCGGGGCGTCGGAGGACGGGTGGGCGGGGTGTGGGTGGATCGGTGGGCGGGGTGTCGGTGGATGGGTGGGCGGGGTGTCGGTGGATGAGTGGGCGGGGCGTGGGTGGATGAGTGGGCGGGGCGTGGGTGGATGAGTGGGCGGGGCGTGGGTGGATGGGTGGGCGGGGCGTGGGTGGATGAGTGGGCGGGGCGTGGGTGGGCGGGGCGTGGGTGGATGAGTGGGCGGGGCGTCGGAGGGTGGGTGGGCGGGGCGTCGGAGAGTGGGTGGGCGGGGCGTCGGTGGACGGGTGGGCGGGGCGTCGGTGGACGGGTGGGCGGGGCGTCGGAGGACGGGTGGGCGGGGTGTCGGTGGACGGGTGGGCGGGGCGTGGGTGGACGGGTGGGCGGGGTGTCGGAGGACGGGTGGGCGGGGTGTGGGTGGATCGGTGGGCGGGGTGTGGGTGGATCGGTGGGCGGGGTGTCGGAGGATGGGTGGGCGGGGCGTCGGAGGATGGGTGGGCGGGGCGTCGGAGGTTGGGTGGGCGGGGCGTCGGTGGATGGGTGGGCGGGGCGTCGGTGGATGGGTGGGCGGGGCGTCGGTGGATGAGTGGGCGGGGTGTGGGTGGATCGGTGGGCGGGGTGTCGGTGGATGGGTGGGCGGGGCGTCGGTGGATGGGTGGGCGGGGCGTCGGTGGATGAGTGGGCGGGGTGTGGGTGGATCGGTGGGCGGGGTGTGGGTGGATCGGTGGGCGGGGTGTGGGTGGATGAGTGGGCGGGGTGTGCGTGGATGAGTGGGCGGGGTGTGGGTGGATCGGTGGGCGGGGTGTCGGAGGATGGGTGGGCGGGGCGTCGGTGGATCGGTGGGCGGGGCGTCGGAGGTTGGGTGGGCGGGGCGTCGGAGGTTGGGTGGGCGGGGCGTCGGTGGATGAGTGGGCGGGGTGTCGGTGGATGAGTGGGCGGGGTGTCGGTGGATGAGTGGGCGGGGCGTCGGTGGATGAGTGGGCGGGGCGTCGGTGGATGAGTGGGCGGGGCGTGGGTGGATGGGTGGGCGGGGCGTCGGAGGATGGGTGGGTGGATCGGTGGGCGGGGTGTCGGAGGATGGGTGGGCGGGGTGTCGGTGGATGGGTGGGCGGGGCGTCGGAGGATGGGTGGGCGGGGCGTCGGTGGATGAGTGGGCGGGGTGTCGGTGGATGGGTGGGCGGGGCGTCGGAGGATGGGTGGGCGGGGCGTCGGTGGATGAGTGGGCGGGGCATCGGTGGATCGGTGGGCGGGGCGTCGGAGGATGGGTGGGCGGGGCGTCGGTGGATGAGTGGTCGGGGCGTCGGTGGATGAGTGGGCGGGGTGTCGGTGGATGAGTGGGCGGGGTTTCGGTGGATGAGTGGGCGGGGTCTGGGGGTGAGTGGGCAGGTTCTGGGGGTGAGTGGGTAGTAGTTGATGAAGATGGACGGGAATCTGATGAGTGGGAGGGGTCTGGGGTGAATGGGCAGGGGCTGGGGATGAGTGAGTAGGTGCTGAGGAAGAGTGGGCGGGAATCTGATGAGTGGTTGGGGACTTGGGATGAGTGGGTGGAGACTGGAGATGTGTGGGTGGGGTCTGGGGATATGTGGGTGTGTCAGTGGATGAGTGGGCGGGGTCTGAAAATGAGAGGTGGGTCTGCAGATGAGTGGGCAGGAGTCAAGATGAGTGGCGGGGTCAATGGATAAGTGGGTGTGGTCTGATGGTGAGTGGATGGAGGTCTGAGGATGAGTGGGTGGGGTCTGAGGATGAGTGGGTGGGGTCTGAGGATGAGTGGGTGGGGTCTGTGGATGAGTTGGGGTCAGTGGATGAGTTGGGGTCAGTGGATGATTGGACGGTAGTCTGGGGATGAGTGGGCAGGGGTCTGGAAGAATGGACAGTGTCTGAGCGTGAGTGGGCGGTGTCTGAGGGTGAGTGGGCAGGGTCAGAGGATGTGTAGTAATCAGAGAATGATTGGGCAGGGTCAGAGTGGGGGTCAGTGGATGAGTGGGTGGGGTCAGAGTGGAGTGTCAGCAGATAAGTGGGTGGGGTCAGATGAGTGGGAGGAGTCAGTAAGAGTGGGTGAGGACTGTGGGCATGGTCAGAAGGTGCTGGAGGAGCTTGAGTGGAAGTGGCTTTGATGGAGTGTGTTGCGTTTGAATGGGAGTTGTCTGAGGGTGTGGGGTTAGAGATTGAGAGGTTGAATGGGGGGCAGAAGATGTCGAGTCGGAGAGGCACTAAGGCACTGTGGGTTGACAAGTTTCAGTGGGAGAGATCTGAGGCTCTGGGTTGGAGCGTCAAGAGGTTGAGTGGATGTGGCGGAGGGAGTGGGGACCAGAGGGTTGAGGCGGTTGAGTAAGAGGGGTCTGCAGTTGTGGGGTTGGAGGGTGGAGAGATTGAGTGGGAGGGGTGGAGGCCAGAGGGATGAGAAGGGTCTTTGAGAGAGTGCGAGTTGAGGAGGTTCAGTAGGAGGAGTGGAGGGAGTTGGGCCGGAGGGTTGAAGAGTTTGAATGGCTCGGTCTTTGAGTCAGTGTGGGTCAATGAGATTTGAGTGCAAGAAGTCTGAGGTAGGGATCTACTGTGATGTTGGAGTGTTCAAGGAGTTTGAATGGGAGGTGTCCATGGGGAGGTGTCTGACAAACTGGGTTCAGTGTGGAGGAGTTTAAATGGAAGTGGCTTCAGCGGAGCAGTAAAGAGTTTGAGTAGGAGAAGGAGTTTTTAGAGAATGGTGCTCCAATAGACTTGTATGTTGAGTGGGAGAAGTCTGTTGGGTTTGTGTGTGGGATCGGGAGTTGATTGAGAGGAGTCTGTCGAGGAGAGCTTCATGCAGGGAGAGTTCTCTGGGGTTAGGGTTCTGTAGGAGAATGCTGTTTGATAGGGAGATGAGTTCATAAGATATTTTTGAGAAAAGTTGCTTTGAGCAGCTTATTCTGGAATCAGCCAGAGAGCAGGCTATTCTGCATCGAAGAACATGCAAGGGCCAGGCTCAATTAATGACCCTGTAGCAAAGGAGATTCGAGATAGTTAAACAGATATTTTCTGTCTGTCTTTGCTATAGAGGATACAAATAATGTCAAAGTCATCAGACATTAAGAGGTAAAAGGGTAGGACAAACCTAAAATGATTAATACTGTAACAGCAAAAAAAGGATGCTCAGTAAACAGTTTGGAAAATTATAAATGTAATTCCTCACTTTGCTGAAGGAAGGATATAGAAAGCAGGAAACTACAGGCCAGTTAGCTTAATAGGTGGCACAGGGAATATGTTAGAATCTATTATTAAGGAGGTTACAGCAAGACACTTCAGAAATCGCAATCCAGTCATAGAGACGTACAGCATAGAAACAGACCCTTCGGTCCAACCCGTTCATGCCGACCAGATATCCCAACCCAATCTAGTCCCACCTGCCAGCACCCAACCCATATTCCTCCAAACCCATCCAGATGCCTTTTAAATGCTGTAATTGTACCAGCCTCCACCACATCCTCTGGCAGCTCATTCCATACACGTACCACCCTCTGTGGAAAAAGTTGCCCCTTAGGTCTCTTTTATATCTTTCCCCTTGCACCCTAAACCTATGCACCTCTAGTTCTAGACTCCCCGACCCCAGGGAAAAGACTTTGTCTATTTATCCTATCCATGCCCCTCATAATTTTGTAAACCTCTATAAGGTCACCCCTCAGCCTCCAACGCTCCAGGGAAAACTGCCCCAGCCTGTTCAGCCTCTCCCTATAGCTCAAACCCTCCAACCCTGGCAACATCCTTGTAAATCTTTTCTGAACCCTTTCAGGTTTCACAAGATCTTTCTGATAGGAAGGAGACCAGAATTGCACGCAATATTCCAACAGTGGCCTAACCAATGTCCTGTACAGCCGCAACATGACCTCCCAACTCCTGTACTCAATACTCTGACCAATAAAGGAAAGCATACCAAACACCTTCACTATCCTATCTCCACTTTCAAGGAGCTATGAACCTGCACTCCAAGGTCTCTTTGTTCAGCAATACTCCCTAGGACCTTACCATTAAGTGTATAAGTCCTGCTAACATTTGCTTTCCCAAAATGCAGCACCTTGCATTTATCTGAATTAAACTCCATCTGCCACTTCTCAGCCCATCTGGTCCAGATCCTGTTGTAATCTGAGGTAACCCACTCCGCTGTCCACTACACCTCCAATTTTGGTATCATCTGCAAACTTACTAACTGTACCTCTTATGCTCACATCCAAATCATTTATGTAAATGATGAAAAGTAGAGGACCCAGCACCGATCCTTGTGGCACTCCACTGGTCACAGGCGTCCAGTCTGAAAAACAACCCTCCACCACCACCCTCTGTCTTCTACCTTTGAGCCAGTTCTGTATCCAAATGGCTAGTTCTTCCTGTATTCCATGAGATATAACCTTGCTAATCAGTCTCACATGGGGAACCTTGTCGAACGCCTTACTGAAGTCTATATAGATCACGTCTACCACTCTGCCCTCATCAATCCTCTTTGTTACTTCCTCACAAAACTCAATCAAGTTTGTGATACATAATTTCCCACGCACAAAGCCACGTTGACTGTCCTTAATCACTCCTTGCCTTTCCAATTACATGTACATCCTGTCCCTCAGGATTCCCTCCAACAACTTGCCCACCACTGAGGTCAGGCTCACCGGTCTATAGTTCCCTAGCTTGTCTTTACCACCCTCCTTAAACAGTGGCACCACGTTTGCCAACCTCCAGTCTACCGGCACCTCACCTGTGACTATCGATGATACAAATATCTCAGCAAGAGGCCCAGCAATCACTTCTCGAGCTTCCCACAGGGTTCTCGGGTATACCTGATCAGGTCCTGGGGATTTATCCACCTTTACCCATTTCAAGACATCCAGCACTTCCTCTTCTGTAATCTGGACATTTTGCAAGATGTCACCATCTATTTCCCTACAGTCTATATCTTCCATATCCTTTTCCACAGTAAATACTGATGCAAAATACTCATTGAGTATCTCCCCCATTTTCTATGGCTCCACACAAAGACCGCCTTGCTGATCTTTGAGGGGCCCTATTCTCTCCCTAGTGACCCTTTTGTCCTTAATGTATTTGTAAAAACCTTTGGATTCTCCTTAATTCTATTTGCCAAAGCTATCTCATGTCCCCATTTCTCCCTCCTGAGTTCCCTCTTAAGTATACTCCTACTTCCTTTATACTCTTCTAAGGATTCACTCGATCTGTCCTGCCTATACCTGACATATGCTTCCTTCTTTTTCTTAACCAAACCCTCAATTTCTTTAGTCATCCAGCATTCCCTATACCTACCAGCCTTCCCTTTCACCCTGACAGGAATATACTTTCTCTGGATTCTTGTTATCTAATTTCTGAAGGCTTCCCAATTTCCAGCCGTCCCTTTACCTGTGCACATCTGCCTCCAATCAGCTTTCAAAAGTTCTTGTCTAATACAGTCAAAATTGGCCTTTCTCCAATTTAGAACTTCAACTTTTAGATCTAGTTATCCTTTTCCATCACTATTTTAAATCTAATGGCATTATGGTCGCTGCCCCAAAGTGCCCCCCCCCCCACTGACACCTCAGTCACCTGTCCTGCCTTATTTCCCAAGAGTAGGCCAAGTTTTGCACTTTCTCTAGTAGGTACATCCACATACAGAATCAGAAAATTGTCTTGTAAACACACAACAAATTCCTCTCCATCTAAACCCTTTACACTATGGTAGTCACAGTCTATGTTTGGAAAGTTAAAATCCCCTACCATAATCACCCTATTATTCTTACAGATAGCTCAGATCTCCTTACAAGTTTGTTTCTCAATTTCCCTCTGACTATTAGGAGGTCTATAATACAATCCCAATAAGGTGATCATCCCTTTCTTATTTCTCAGTTCCACCTAAATAACTTCCCTGGATGTATTTCCAGAAATATCCTCCCTCAGCACAGCTGTAACGCCACTCCCCCTCCTCGCTTGCCTCCCATTCTATCCTTCCTGTAGCATTTGTATCCTGGAACATTAAGCTGCCAGTCCTGCCCATCCTGAGCCATGTTTCTGTAATTGCTATGATATCCCAGTCCCATGTTCCTAACCATGCCCTGAGTTCATCTGCCTTCCCTGTTCGGCCCCTTGCATTGAAATAAATGCAGTTTAATTTATTAGCCCTACCTTGTCCCTGCCTGCCCTGACTGTTTGACTCACTTCTGTTCTCAACTGTACCCGTCTCAGATTGACCTCTTACCTCGTTATCTCCTTGGGTCCTCACCCCCCCACCTTACTAGTTTAAATCCTCCTGAGCACTTCTAGCAAATCTCCCTGCCAGTATATTAGTCCCCTTCCAATTTAGGTGCAATGCGCCCTTCTTGTACAGGTCACTTCTAACCCAAAAGAGATTCCAATGATCCAAAAATGTGAATCCTTCTTCCATACACCAGCTCCTCAGCCATGCATTCATCTGCTCTATCCTCCTATTCCTGCCCTCACTAGCTCGTAGCACCGGGAGTAATCCAGATATTATAACTCTCGAGGACCTCCTTTTTAAATTCCTGCCTAACTCTCTGTAATCTCCCTTCAGACTCTCAACCTTTTCCCTTCCTATATCGTTGGTTCCAATGTGGACAATGACCTCTGGCTGGTCCCTCTCCCCCGTGAGAACATTCTGCACCCTCTCTGAGACATCCTTGATCCTGGCACCAGGGAAGCAACACACCATTCTGATTTTTTGCTGTCAGAAATGCTTGTCTATACCTCCAGACTAGAGAATTCCCTAACACAATTGATCTCTTGGAACCCGGTGTACCCCTCGTTACATTGGAGCCAGTCTCAATACCAGAAACTTGACAGTTCGTGCTACGTTCCCCTGAGAACCCATCCCCCCTACATTTTCCAAAACAGCATACCTGTTTGAATTGGGTATAGTCAGACAGAGTGAACATGAATGTATGGAAAGGAAATCACCTTTTATTATTAACGAATGATTTTATTGTCACATGTATTTTACAGTGAAAAATACAACAAAATATAGTGAAAATCTTTCAATCTTCATCAAAGTACGGCACCATTTTGATGGTTTAAGAATAAGAGGAAAATGAAAAGATACAACTTTAAGACAAGTCCACATACTTTCGAGTTCTGAGCCAATTCATGGAGAGGTTGTGGATGTGATTGTACTTTGATTACCAGAAGGCATTTGACAGAATGTGATGTAAAAGCTTGCTGCACAAGATATAAGTCCATGATGGAAAAGGGAACATTTCCACGCGACAGAGGCATAAATGTGTTATTTTAGGGTTGGCAGGATTTTACAAGTGGAACACCACAGGGATCATTGTTAGGGTCAAGTATTTACGATTTGTATCAATGACTTAGATGAAGGAACCAAATGTATGGTTGCTATATTTGTTGGTAGCACCAGTGTAGACAGGGAATTTGGATAAGAACATGAATAGGAGAGGTTTGGAGGGAAATGGTCCCGGAGTAGTCAGGTGGGACCACTAGGGTCTATTTCCATGCTGTATGACCCTATGACAGTTTAAAGAATCTGCAAAGTGATACAGATAGATTAAGTGATGGAATATAATATGGCAAAATGTGAACTTGTCCACCTAACTGGAAGAATAAAAAACATTGCACAGATGGAGATAGATTGCAGAACTCTGAGGTCTAGAGGCATCATGATCTGGTGAACAAAACTCACAAAGTTAGTGTATCATCAGAGAAAGTGATAAGGAAGGTAAATGGACTGATGCCGCTTATTGCAAAGGGAATGGAATATAAAAGTTAGAATGTTTATAACAGCTGGGCAGGGCATTGGTGAGGCCACATCTGAAGTAGTGGGTGCAGTTTTGGGGTCCTCTTTTTAAGGAATGATGTAAATGTCTTAAAAAGCATTTCAGAGAAGGTTCACAACTCATTCATGAGATGGTAATAAGGGAGGGATTTCTTAGAAAAAGTTGGACAGGTTGGAGTTTTAAAGAATGAAGTGTGATTTCAATTAAACATAAGATCCTAAAGGGATCAGGTGGATTAGAATTAGTACCACTGTTTAAAAATCAAGAGCCTCCCATTCAAGGTGGGAATGAATAAGAATTTTCTCCTGTTAGAGTGTCGTGAGTCTTTGGAACTTTCTTCCCCCTAAGTGAGCCAGTGCTTATCAGGGACTGGCAGGAAAGTGGGACTGAGGCCACAATCAGATCAGACAGGACTTTACGGGATGGTGGAGCGTGCTCAAGGGACCAAGTGGTTTACTCCTGCTCGTAATTCACATGTTTGCATCTTCCGAGTTGTACTCAAAGTGGTGATGAGAGGAGTGGTTGTCTGGCCGTTGGTCGGATGGGGCAGTGGTCTGAATGGGAGGTGTAGTGTGTGAGGAGTGGGATTAGAGAGGGACAGATAGAGACTGTGCGTGGGGCAGGAAGATTCTCTCCATCACTCATGCTGCCTTTCAATGTCCCCCTGTACAGGCCATGGTCAAACCATCTGGACACCAACTGAGACCATCAATGCTACGATTGGGCAGCCAATAACTTTATCACCCGGCTTGAAGGCCCAGCCTGAAATCATCCAGTGGGGATACCGCAAAAGACAGCGTGACTCCTCGATCGTCCTGTGTGAGAAATTGGGGAGCGAAACCCGGAACTGTTTATCACCTTTTAACACCCGGATGGAGCTGACCCCCTCATATGAGCTCACCATCTTCTCAGTGGTCTCGTCAGATGAGGGTATTTATCGTGCGATTGTCTGGTACATCTGGGATGAGATGAAGAGTAAGTTGATTAACCTCAAAGTCTTTGGTAAGTGCCACATCAATGCCACCCCCACGCACACACACTTATTCAAATATCCCTAAATGCAATCACACCCACTCAACACACATCTGCATGTGCACACTCATTCCCTCCACTCTGATAAACACACCCACGAAAACCCTGCCCCAGATACAACTACCATACACACAAACCCCAATGCATAGACTTTATCTCACATCTAAATGTGTTCACTCCTCTTCCAGTGTGACATCAAAACCTCATTGACTCATGCATGTTTTGCAATGAGGCAGTGTATTGCATTGTTGGAGGGTCAGTACTGAGGGAGCGTTGCATTGCTGGAGAGCGATTACTGAAGGAGTGCTTTAGTACTGGAGTTTCAGTAATGAAGAGTGTGGCGTTGTTGGAGGGTTTGCATTGAGGAAGAATTACACTGAGGATCAGAATGGAGGGAGTGCTGTACTGTCGAGGTTTAGTACTGACCATTTGGACATGACCAGACAGGGAATACAGGGATAGAGACGATGTGGAGATGAAGTCCCTCCTTATGGTTGAGAATAATGTTCATTGTGTTGTGTGGCACTATCACCGTGCCAAACAGGACAGGCTGAGAGCAGATCTAACAGCTTGAGATTGGGCATCCGTGAGGCACTACGGGGCCATCAACAGCAGCAGAATTGCACGACAGTCTGCAACCTCATGGCCCAGTGTATTCCCCCACACAATCGTTACATTAAGCCAGGAGATCAACCTGGTTCAATGGAGTGTGCAGGAGGACATGCCAGGAGGAGCATCAAGCAGACCTAAAAAACAGGTGTCCACCTGATGAACCAAAAAAGGACTACAGTGTACTTGTCTGCCAGATAGCAAGTGACCGATCGAAGCGAGCCCGCAAGCAATGGATCAGATCGAACTCTGCAGTCCTGCAGGAACCTGCCGTGAAATGGTATTTTTGGTGCGGAGTGAAAGGGCTCCAGAGCCTGTATGCACCAGACTGGCCGCATCCTTCTTCCCTTTCAGTCTCTGTCTCTTTTCTTTCGTCTTCTGATGTCAGGGTGAGACCTGAGCGGTGACACAGGATCGTCGGCAGCAGTACCTGGCTGAAGGAGTCCTGGCCCGGAGCGTGAACTCAAACTCAAAGGGTCATCGGCTATGGCGGGACTTGGTGCCTGGGGCAGGGCTGTGGTAGACCCACATCGGGGACAGATGGGCTTGGGCTATGGTGGGGCTTGGTGCCTGGGGCAGGGCTGTGGTAGACCCACACCGGGGACAGATGGGACGTGGGCTATGGTGGGGCTTGGTGCCTGGGGCAGAGCTGTGCTAGACCCACACCGGGGACAGATGGGACGTGGGCTATGGTGGGGCTTGGTGCCTGGGGCAGGGCTGTGGTAGACCCACACCGGGGACAGATGGGACGTGGGCTATGGTGGGGCTTGGTGCCTGGGGCAGAGCTGTGGTAGACCCACACCGGGGACAGATGGGACGTGGGCTATGGTGGGGCTTGGTGCCTGGGGCAGGGCTGTGGTAGACCCACACCGGGGACAGATGGGACATGGGCTATGGTGGGGCTTGGTGCCTGGGGCAGGGCTGTGGTAGACCCACACCGGGGACAGATGGGCGTGGGCTATGGTGGGGCTTGGTGTGTGGAGCAGGGCTGTGCTAGACCCACACCGGGGACAGATGTGCGTGGGCTATGGTGGGGCTTGGGGCTTGGTGCCTGGGGCAGGGCTGTGCTAGACCCACACCGGGGACAGATGGGACGTGGGCTATGGTGGGGCTTGGTGTGTGGGGCAGGGCTGTGCTAGACCCACACCGGGGACAGATGGGCGTGGGCTATGGTGGGGCTTGGTGCCTGGGGCAGGGCTGTGCTAGACCCACACCGGGGACAGATGGGCGTGGGCTATGGTGGTGTTTGGTGCCTGGGGCAGGGCTGTGGTAGACCCACACCGGGGACAGATGGGACGTGGGCTATGGTGGGGCTTGGTGCCTGGGGCAGGGCTGTGGTAGACCCACACCGGGGACAGATGGGACGTGGGCTATGGTGGGGCTTGGTGCCTGGGGCAGGGCTGTGCTAGACCCACACCGGGGACAGATGGGACGTGGGCTATGGTGGGGCTTGGATGCCTGGGGCAGAGCTGTGCTAGACCCACACCGGGGACAGATGGGACGTGGGCTATGGTGGGGCTTGGTGCCTGGGGCAGGGCTGTGGTAGACCCACACTGGGGACAGATGGGACGTGGGCTATGGTGGGGCTTGGTGCCTGGGGCAGGGCTGTGGGTAGACCCACATCGGGGACAGATGTGCGTGGGCTATGGTGGGGCTTGGGGCTTGGTGCCTGGGGCAGGGCTGTGCTAGACCCACACCGGGGACAGATGGGCGTGGGCTATGTTGGGGCTTGGTGCCTGGGGCAGGGCTGTGCTAGACCCACACCGGGGACAGATGGGACGTGGGCTTGGTGCCTGGGGCAGGGCTGTGGTAGACCCACACCGGGGACAGATGGGACGTGGGCTATGGTGGGGCTTGGTGCCTGGGGCAGAGCTGTGCTAGACCCACACCGGGGACAGATGGGACATGGGCTATGGTGGGGCTTGGTGTGTGGAGCAGAGCTGTGGTAGACCCACAGCGGGGACAGATGGGCGTGGGCTATGGTGGGGCTTGGTGCCTGGGGCAGGGCTGTGGTAGACCCACACCGGGGACAGATGGGACGTGGGCTATGGTGGGGCTTGGTGCCTGGGGCAGGGCTGTGGTAGACCCACACCGGGGACAGATGGGCGTGGGCTATGGTGGGGCTTGGTGCGTGGGGCAGGGCTGTGGTAGACCCACACCGGGGACAGATGGGACGTGGGCTATGGTGGGGCTTGGTGCCTGGGGCAGGGCTGTGCTAGACCCACACCGGGGACAGATGGGCGTGGGCTATGGTGGGGCTTGGTGTGTGGACCAGGGCTGTGGTAGACCCACACCGGGGGACAGATGGGACATGGGCTATGGTGGGGCTTGGTGTGTGGAGCAGAGCTGTGGTAGACCCACAGCGGGGACAGATGGGCGTGGGCTATGGTGGGGCTTGGTGCCTGGGGCAGAGCTGTGGTAGACCCACACCGGGGACAGATGGGACGTGGGCTATGGTGGGGCTTGGTGCCTGGGGCAGGGCTGTGGTAGACCCACACCGGGGACAGATGGGCGTGGGCTATGGTGGGGCTTGGTGCGTGGGGCAGGGCTGTGGTAGACCCACACCGGGGACAGATGGGACGTGGGCTATGGTGGGGCTTGGTGCCTGGGGCAGGGCTGTGCTAGACCCACACCGGGGACAGATGGGCGTGGGCTATGGTGGGGCTTGGTGTGTGGACCAGGGCTGTGGTAGACCCACACCGGGGGATAGATGGGACGTGGGCTATGGTGGGGCTTGGTGTGTGGGGCAGAGCTGTGGTAGACCCACACCGGGGACAGATGGGCGTGGGCTATGGTGGGGCTTGGTGCCTGGGGCAGAGCTGTGGGAGACCCACACCGGGGACAGATGGGACGTGGGCTATGGTGGGGCTTGGTGCCTGGGGCAGGGCTGTGGTAGACCCACACCGGGTCAGATGGGCGTGGGCTATGGTGGGGCTTGGTGCCTGGGGCAGGGCTGTGGTAGGCCCACACCGGGGACAGATGGGCGTGGGCTATGGTGGGGCTTGGTGTGTGGGGCAGAGCTGTGGTAGACCCACACTGGGGACAGATGGGACGTGGGCTATGGTGGGGCTTGGTGCCTGGGGCAGGGCTGTGCTAGACCCACACCGGGGACAGATGGGCGTGGGCTATGGTGGGGCTTGGTGCCTGGGGCAGAGCTGTGGTAGACCCACACCGAGGACAGATGGGCGTGGGCTATGGTGGGGCTTGGTGTGTGGACCAGGGCTGTGGTAGACCCACACCGGGGACAGATGGGACGTGGGCTATGGTGGGGCTTGGTGTGTGGGGCAGAGCTGTGGTAGACCCACACCGGGGACAGATGGGACGTGGGCTATGGTGGGGCTTGGTGCCTGGGGCAGGGCTGTGAAGACCCACACCGGGGGCAGATGGGCGTGGGCTATGGTGGGGCTTGGTGCCTGGGGCAGGGCTGTGCTAGACCCACACCGGGGACAGATGGGACGTGGGCTATGGTGGGGCTTGGTGCCTGGGGCAGGGCTGTGAAGACCCACACGGGGGAAAGATGGGCGTGGGCTATGGTGGGGCTTGGTGCCTGGGGCAGGGCTGTGCTAGACCCACACCGGGGACAGATGGGCGTGGGCTATGGTGGGGCTTGGTGCCTGGGGCAGGGCTGTGGTAGACCCACACCGGGGACAGATGGGACGTGGGCTATGGTGGGGCTTGGTGCCTGGGGCAGGGCTGTGGTAGACCCACACTGGGGACAGATGGGACGTGGGCTATGGTGGGGCTTGGTGCCTGGGGCAGGGCTGTGGTAGACCCACACCGGGGACAGATGGGCGTGGGCTATGGTGGGGCTTGGTGCCTGGGGCAGGGCTGTGAAGACCCACACGGGGGAAAGATGGACGTGGGCTATGGTGGGGCTTGGTGCCTGGGGCAGGGCTGTGCTAGACCCACACCGGGGACAGATGGGCGTGGGCTATGGTGGGGCTTGGTGCCTGGGGCAGGGCTGTGGTAGACCCACACCGGGGACAGATGGGACGTGGGCTATGGTGGGGCTTGGTGCCTGGGGCAGGGCTGTGGTAGACCCACACTGGGGACAGATGGGACGTGGGCTATGGTGGGGCTTGGTGCCTGGGGCAGGGCTGTGGTAGACCCACACCGGGGACAGATGGGCGTGGGCTATGGTGGGGCTTGGTGCCTGGGGCAGGGCTGTGGTAGACCCACACCGGGGACAGATGGGACGTGGGCTATGGTGGGGCTTGGTGTGTGGGGCAGGGCTGTGGTAGACCCACACCGGGGACAGATGCGACATGGGTTTTCGCAGTGCTTGGTGGGTCATGGTGCCCAGAGTGGGTCTGCATCGTTTGTGCAGTGCCATGTTGAGTTTGGTGGCAGCTGGAAGCAAGGCCAGGCACGGTCTACTTTACGGACTGTTAAGCTGAACATCTCATTTCTTTTGGTTTCCAATTTATTTCTATCTTTGTACCTAAGATGGTGCCTTCTGTGGCAACTTTGTCAACTTTTCACTGAACTGGTGAGTTCATGTGACAATAAACCCAATCACAATTAAACTATCGCTGAAGAGGAGGCTCCACAAATATCCCCATCCTCAATGATGGAAGAGCCCAGCACATCAGTGCACAAGGTAAGGCTGAAGCTATGGTGGGATTGCAGCAATCTTCAGGCAGAAGTGCTGCGTGGATGTTCCATCTCGGCCTCCTCCAGTTAACCCCAGCATCACAGATACCAGGCTTCAGCCAATTCCATTTACTCCACATGATATCAAGAAATGGTTGCAGACACAACATTCTGGTAATAGTACTGAAGAATTGCTGCTCCCCTAGCCAAGCTGTTCAAGTACAGATACAACACTTTACAATGTGGACAATGGCCCAGGCATGTCCTCTTGGAAAAAGCAGGACACATCCAACTTGTTTCTTTGATCTACTCTTGGTCATCAGTAAAATGATGCCAAGTGTCACCAGAGCTATCAAGCAGCACCTTCTCAGCAATAACCTGCTTAATGCCGCCCAGTTTGGGTTCCAGCATTGGCCGCTCAGCTCCTGATCTCATCATAGTCTTGGTTCAAACATGGACCAAGGTGGACCAATTCTTGAAAGGTTTTAATATCTGTGTCTCATGGAAATTTAGGCTCCTAACAACCAAAAAGACTGTGGGTCCACAAGCTGTCAGGAGAATTAACCGTTGCTTTTCATCTGCTCCAATGTCATTGCTTGGAAAAGATAACACATCCTTTCCAGATATTGGGCCCAGTCTTTGAGGGCAGGATTGAATGAGTCAAGCTTCCCAAATATCAGCATGATTCCAGAAATGCTTATCCGAACTCAAAAAATGCCTGTTGCAAGTAGATTTCTCCAGGAATGTGCTTTTCTGTTGTCACCACTGAAATAACTCTGCAGAGACTGATTCCCATCACCACCAGAGGGTCTGTTTCCATGCTGTACTTCTCTGTGACTCTATGACCACATCATCCTTTATTTATAACTCTCAGAGTGAACAGCATGGCTGACACTCCTGTTCTCTTTTTTTTTTCCCCAGCACCCATGGTGTGTGTGTATACGTGTGAGACACAGTGAAAGACACAAAGTGCACGAATCTTTATTCAATTTCCACCACCAGGAAGATAGGAAAACACCCGGGTGGCCAGTGACAAGCAGACACTCCTGTTCTCATTTGTCAGCAGGCCTCCCTAATTGGACCAGATTAACATCCCCAATCAGGGATTCTATTCTAGGAGGTTCATTGAGCTGATCTTGTTACAATCACTACAATTAGAGTCTAGCTATAGATAAACAATTATGAACCATTAGCAAATAACGCTACTAACTCCCCTTATACACACACACACACATCTAACACACAGACAGGAAAATGTGGGTGTTATGGACAGAAGCAAAGACTGAGGGTATGTGGGACTAGTTTAGTTTGGGAATATGGTTGGCGTGGACTAGTTGGACCAAAGAGTCTGCTTCGATGCTGTATGACTGTCTGACTCTATTAACATTAATTCTTTTTGCCTTGTCTCCACTCATTGATTTACCACTTTCCCAAATTTGCTCCCTTTCTCCCAGTATTTCATTTAAAATACTCTGCATTCCTTAATCATGAAAGAAAACGATCCCAGCACAGTTCAATAGAGACTGACCTAATAATACAGGTCCCACTTTTCCCAGTAGCAATACCCCACTAACTAGAATCCATTTTCTCCCATCCCAGACTTGGAGCCACATGTTCATCTCTCCAATCTGGTAATTTGTCCGATGGCGATTTATACATGGCTCAAGTGATAATCTAGAGATTATGACATAAAGGTTCTGTTTTTTAGTTTGATACTTAGCTCTTCTTCCTGACTATACCAGGACTATTTTTAAATTTACTTATTTCATTGGTACCTTCATAAATCAAGAGAACTGGATTTTTCCCCTCCTCTTGCAAATCCCTCTCTAGCCATAAGTAGATGTCCCTTAATCCTGGATCTGGGCGTGCAGCGCGGATGTCTGGACTCTAACTGTTTGCTGCAGATAATAACCCGATGCCTATAATATGTACGAGTACCATTTTGATTTCCTCATTTGAATTGCTTCCTGTACTGTGATGCCCTGGGCAGTTATCTCATGCACCCTGCAGGACCCCCACTCTGGTGCAAAGAAACTGAAAGAACCAAATACAGTTGGACAGCGACAAAGACTGAGTCTCTTGCATTCTTGCCACTGGGAGCCCTTTTACGTTAATGTTAGATCTAGGGTTTTGGAATTGTTTCCTTATGAATGGCCAACCCAGACTTCAGAACAAGAAAAAGATTGAAGCCTCAGGAAAGATCTGCTGGGGAAGCAAAGGGCCATACCACTGACATTTTGCTGGATCTGAATGTCAGCATGAAGCCATAGTGGCAGGTCAATACCAGTTGCATGCGTTAGGTGCAGACAACACTATTGCTCCTATCAGCAAAGTGCACCAACCAGCAAAATCCGTCACAGATGCAGTTTGTTGCAGCTACCCCAAAAGATGTCCAGTGTTCCTTCACATCTGCACAACCCATTGGGCACACACTATCGCACTCGCTGCATGGGCAATCTTCAAAACGTGCACAAACAGAAACATTTTAACATGCATAGCCGAAAGAGTGACAGGCTAACCTCAAACGACCAAGCTTTTCACATTGTCCATCTCACCCATAATGTTGATGGTATAAGCTTTTCATTAACACCCCCACAAGGCAGGTCAACACTCCATGCAAGCCAAAATCAACACAAGGACTAGTGCCAAGATATCACCACCACGCATCTTGAAGGACATGTACCTCAGCAAGTGATGCTGTACGATATTGCCAATGGTTAAAAATCCCACCAGGTTCTAGTCCAACAAGTTTATTTGGAAGCACTAGCTGTCGGAGCACTGTTCCTTCATCAGGTAGCTGTGGAGCGGGATCATCAGGCACAGAATTTATAGCAAAAGATTCTCGTGTCATGCAACTGAAACGATATATTGAACAAACCTAGATTGCTGTTTAGTTTTTCATCTTTTAGAATGGGTTGCAGGTTTTGGTTCATTCCAGAAATCCCAGAACTTCTTTTAAGTCCCATTCACGAGATAGCTTAAGGTCTTATGAAAAAAAAGGTGACATCTCAGCTCAGACAATGCATTAATGGTGTGAGGTCAGAGTCTGTCTACATCCCAATCTGAGTCAAATACCTAGTTTGGAAAGAGAACCAGTCTGACTCAAGTTGGGACACCGACAGACTCTAACCTTTAATACATTGTCTGAGCTTTTTTTAAATATCTCTTTTTAAAATAAAACCTTACGTTATGTTGAGAATATGACTTAAAAGAAGTTCTGGAATTTACATTTGAATGAACCGAAACCTGCAACCCATTCTAAAAGATGAAAGACTTAACAACAATCTAGATTTGATCAATATATCATTTCAGTTACATGACACTGTAATCTTTCACTATAAATTCTGTGTCTTAGGGTCCAGCTTCACAACCACCTGATGAAGGAGCAGTGCTCCGAAAGCTAGTGCTTCCAGATAAACCTGTTGGACAATAACCTGGTGTTGTGTGGTTTTGAACTTTGTCCACCCCAGTCTAACACCAGCATCTCCACATCATGGATACTACCTCTGGCAGTGTAACTGACAACCAATTTAGTGATGGGCTTTTTTACCTTCATTGGTTTATTGGTAACTGATGAGATGATAATTATGTTAGTTCTAATAACAAGAACCAGATATGAACCCTGAAAGGTTCATTAGATGTTTATTATAGATCCTAGAAGTTACATAAATTGCAATCACTGTCACTGCAGTACCTGGGTTAGAACATAGAATGGTGCCATACTGCACAGGAATAGGCCCTTCAGCCCGTCATGCTGTGACCGTGATGCCATTTTAAATTAACACCATCTGCCTGCTCGTGGTTCATAGTTCTCTAATCCCTGCCTGTTCATGTGCCTGTTTAAATGTTTCTTAAATGTTGCTATCATATCTGATTCTACTACCTCCACTGGAAGTGTATTCCAGAGACTTACCACCCACTCCATATTTAAAAAAAAATTGCCTCACACATCTCTTTTAAACTTGCCCCCTCTCGCCTTAAACTTGTGCCCCTAGTATTTGACGTTTCCATCCTGGGAAAAAGACTCCGACTATCCACACCTCTCATACTTTTATATACTTCTATCAGGTCACCCCTCAATCTCTGACGCTCAAGCAAAAACAATCCAGGCTTGTCCAACTTCCTCATAATTACTTAGCTGTAATCCAGGAGACATCCTGATTATTCCCTTTTGCACCCTCTCCAAAGTCTCCACATCCTTTCTATAGTGTGGCAACCAGAACTGCACACAATACTCCAGACATGGCCTCCCTAAACTTTTCTACACCTACAACATGACTTGCTAAAACTTATACTCAATGCTCCAACTGACAAAGGCCAGTATGCATACACCTTCTTTACCACCTTATCCAGATGTGTTGCCACTTTCAGGAAGCTATGGATTTGCACCCCAATGTCCCCTGTATATCAATTCTCCGAAGGGTCCTGCATTTACTGTGTACTTTACTCTAGCATTTGACCTCTCAAAATGCATCACCTCACATTTATCTGGGTTAAACTCCATCTACCACTTGTCTGCCCAACTTTCCAGCTGAGCTAAATCCTACTGTATCCTTTGACAACCTTCTTCACTATCCACAACACCACCAATGTTTGTGTTGTCTGCAAACCAAACTTAGCTGTAATCCAGGAGACATCCTGATTATTCCCTTTTGCACCCTCTCCAAAGTCTCCACATCCTTTCTATAGTGTGGCAACCAGAACTGCACACAATACTCCGTGGGTGGCACGGTGGCACAGTGGTTAGCACTGCTGCCTCACAGCGCCAGAGACCCGGGTTCAATTCCCGCCTCAGGCGACTGACTGTGTGGATTTGCACGTTCTCCCCGTGTCTGCGTGGGTTTCCTCCGGGTGCTCCGGTTTCCTCCCACAGTCCAAAGATGTGCAGGGTCAGGTGAACTGGCCATGCTAAATTGCCCGTAGTGTTTGGTAAGGGTTAAATGTAGGGGTATGGGTGGGTTCGCTTCGGCGGGTCGGTGTGGACTTGTTGGGCCGAAGGGCCTGTTTCCACACTGTAAAGTAATCTAATCTAAATCTAATCTAATCAGGCCACCTATATTTTCATCCAAATCATTTATGAAAATGCAAGAAAGCAGTTCCAGTTTTGATTGTTGCAGAACGCCACTGGTCATAGACCAATTAAGACTGTGCATACTTCACTTAGTGTGACTTGCTGCAAGTAGCCCCAGTAAGATGGAGATTGAAACCTTTATGCCATTAGTCCATGTGTCATGGTTATCTGTTGAAAGTATGTTATATCCTAGCTGTGGGACGTAACTCAACAATTTGTCTCACTTGCACTCACATTCTCATGACCCTGAAAACTGCTGCAATCAGAATACTGTATCCTAAGAGGTATTATGCCTCCTGATTGGTGAGAATTGGTCAGGTGACTTTTTTCCTCCCTGCATTCAATTTTTTAAAACTCTTTCATTGCTTTACAGTCTGAGAGGAGCGGGAATTTGAATATAGTGCAGGGCAGAATACTTGGATTGTTATCTGGAGAATAATATATTTAGTAAGCCACTTGGTTGTTAATTAATCACTGTAATTTAAGTATCTAGGTAAGGTTTATTCACTTACTTATTTTTTTAATCCAGCGGTCACTAGAGCAGTTTGTGTGGTGGTAGGCTTCTCCTGTCAGATGTGGGAAATCAGACACAATTTGATTGACCCTGACAACTGCACCGCCAGGAAGTGTGTTCACCTGAAGCTCCACTCAGACCACATGGATCAACTGGACATGCTGAGGAGCATGTGTATGGCTCAAAACCTCATAGATAAGAGTTTCAGGGATACAGCCGACTCCAAGTTGAAGCAGAGAGATAGTTAAGCACCAGGGGTGGCAGGTAGTCAGTGCAGGTGCTCCCTGTGGCTATTACTGTCTCTAATAAGTATGCTGTCAGGGGACTGGCCTCTAAGGGGATGGTTAAGCACCACAGTTGGCTCTGTTGTACAGAAGGAAGGTCAAAGTGCAACTGAATAGTGCTAGTTGAGGACAGTATAGTCAGGGGCACGGACTCTATAGTCTGTGTGGCCACAAACGAAACTTCAGAATGGTGTGTTGCCTCCTTGCCAGGATCGAGGATGTCTCTGAGATGGAACAAGACGTTCTGAAAGGGGAATGTTGGCATGTGAGCAGATACCGTCCACAGTAAACTGAGGAGGCTCTGCTATAAGGTAACACAAC
Organism: Chiloscyllium plagiosum; assembly: GCF_037043375.1. Taxonomy (NCBI): domain Eukaryota; kingdom Metazoa; phylum Chordata; class Chondrichthyes; order Orectolobiformes; family Hemiscylliidae; genus Chiloscyllium; species Chiloscyllium plagiosum. Next base: position 1,455,302 of record NW_028270178.1, read on the forward strand.
CGAGTAACAGTGGGGGGTGTTCACAGAAACGTTTAATGTTATTCTGAAATAGTTTGAAGGAGAAAAGCTGCACCTCAAAGGAAGAAAAAGAGCCGTGGATATCTAAGGAGGTGAGGTACAGGAAAAAAATTAAAAGACAGTGTTTATTAAAACACAAAAATGTGCAGATCTCACAAAATAAGACAAAAAAGGTGACCTTATAGAGGTTTATAAAATCATGAGGGGCATGGATAGGATAAATCAACAAGGTCTTTCAATAAGGTGTGAGGGGAAAGATATAAAAGGGACCTAAAAGGCAATTTTTTCACTCAGGAGGGTGGTGCGTGTATGGAATGAGCTGCCAGAGGATGTGGTGGGGGCTGGTACAATTACAGCATTTAAGACGCATCTGGATGGGTATATGAATAGGAAGGGTTTGGAGGGATATGGGCCGGGTGCTGGCAAATGGGACTAGATTAGCTTAGGATATCTGGTCAGCATGGACTGAAGGGTCTGTTTCCGTGCTGTACATCTCTATGATTCTAAATATAAAGCCCAAGTAGCTTATAAAGGATAATGAAAGGAAACTTTTGTAAGGGGCATAAAAGACAATAGGAGATTTTACAGTTAAATAAAGGGAAATGTCTGGAAATTGGCCCACTGAAGGCTGAGAGTGGGGATATTGTCAATGAACCATAAGAAATGACAAACATATTGAAGGATTATTTTGCTTTAGTTTTCACAGGAGAAATGGAGGTTAGGTTATCGGAATTCCCAAAGAAATTAAGAGAATTAGGGAAATGAATGGAACTAAAGAGTGAGAAATCCCCAGGACCTGATACTTTCAATTCATGAGTGTAAAAGGAGGTATGAGAGCACATTGCCAATGCCCTAACAATAATGTTTCAGAGTTCCCTGGATTCAGGAGTTGCACCTCTGGATTGGAAATTATCTTTTGTCACTCTGCTTTTTCAGAAGGATAGCAGAAGGAAACCAGGGAAATTACAGACCAGTTAGTCGAATGTCTGTGGTGGGGAAATCGTTGGAGTATATAATTCAGAATAGGATAACTGATCACCTTGAAGAATTCCAGTTAATCAGAGTCAGTATGGATTCATAAAGGGTAGTTATACCTGACAAACCTCAGAGTTTTTTGGAGAGGTGACACAAGTTACCTCAGATTACAACAGGATCTGGACCAGATGAGCCAATGGGCTGAGAAGTGGCAGATGGAGTTTAATTCAGATAAATGTGAGGTGCTGCATTTTGGGAAAGCAAATCAGACCAGGACTTAAACACTTAATGGTAAGGTGCTAGAGAGTGTTGCTGAACAAAGAGACCTTGGAGTGCAGGTTCATAGCTCCTTGAAAGTGGAGTTGCAGGTAGATAGGATAGTGAAGGCAGCGTTTGGTATGCTTTCCTTTATTGGTCAGAGTATTGAGTACAGGAGTTAGGAGGTCATGTTGCGGCTGTACAGGACATTGGTTAGGCCACTGTTGGAATATTACGTGCAATTCTGGTCTCCTTCCTATCGGAAAGATGTTGTGAAACTTGAAAGGGTTCAGAAAAGATTTACAAGGATGTTGGCAGGGTTGGAGGGTTTGAGCCACAGAGAGAGACTGAACAGACTGGGGCTGTTGGAGGCTGATGGATGACCTTACAGAGGTTTTATGAGGGGCACGGATAGGGTAAAAAGACAAAGTCTTTTCCCTGGGGTCGGGGAGTCCAGAACTAGAAGGGCATAGGTTTAGGGTGAGAGGGGAAAGATATAAAAGGGACCTAAGGGGCAACTTTTTCACCCAGAGGGTGGTATGTGTATGGAATGAGCTGCCAGAGGAAGTGGTGGGGGCTGGTACAATTACAGCATTTAAGAGGCATCTGGATGGGTGTATGAATAGGAAGGGTTTGGAGGGATACGGGCCGGGTGCTGGCAGGTGGAATTAGATTGAGTTGGGATATCTGGTCAGCATGGAAGAGTTGGACCGAAGGGTCTGTTTCTGTGCTGTACACCTCTATGACTCTAAGTTATGGACAGAGGTAAATCTATGATTACTGTTTATATGGACTTCCCGAAGACTTTAATAAAATTCCATACAAGAGACTGTTAGCTAAGGTGGAAGCCCACAGAATTGATGGCAAATTACTGACACGGATAGGAAATTGGTGGGAGGGAACAGAGGTAGAATAATGGGTAAGTCCTCAACTTGGCTAGTGGTATCCTGCGGCGATCTGTGTTAGGACCTCAATTATTAACAATATTCATTAACAACTTGGATAATGGCATAAAAAAATCAAATATCTAAATTTTCTGACAACACACAATTGGACAGTGTTGACAACAGCAGGAAATTACAATGTGATATTGATAGACTAAGTGAATGGACAAAGTTGTGGAAGATGGATTTTAATATAAGTAAGTGTGAGGTCATCCATTTCAGATCAAAAAAGGATATTTTATTGAGAAGACACAAAGTTAAAAAGATGGATGACCAACGGGATATAGGGTTCGGGTGCATAGCTCTTTAAGATGCAATGAATAGGTGCAGACAATAATTTAAGAGCTAATGGAATGCTAGCCTTCAGATCGAAAGGATTGGAGTACAAGGGTGTAGACATGATGCCGCAGTATTACAAAACCCTCGTTAGGCCCCACCGAGTATTGTGGTCAGATCTGGGCATCACACCTCAGGAAGGATACATTGACCCTGGAGCCAGTTCACTGCAGGATGATATCTGGACTTCAGGGGTTTACTTATAAGAAGAGCTTAGACAAATGAGGCTTTATTCCCTCGAATTAGGTTGAGGAGTGATCCAATTGAGGTCTTTAGGATGTTAACAAGGAAAGACAGAGTAGGTAAAGAAACCATTTTATACTCATTGAAGATTGGTAGGCTAAGTATTAGGGCCAGACCGTTCAGGAGAGATGTATGTTCGAAAGCACTTCTACAATGCAAAGAATAGTGGAGGTTTTGAATTCTTCAAACGGCAGTAATTCAATTGTTAAATTTAAATCTGCGACAGGCACATTTTGATTGAGCGAGGGTCTCAAGGGATATGACCCAAGGCAGGTACATGGAGTAAGGGCACAAATCAGCCATGATCTTAACGAATGACAGAGCAGGCTCATGGGGGCTGAATGGCCCACTGCTGTTTTTATGCTCCTAGTGTAAAGAATCTGGGTAACTTTCCCCCTCCCTGATGTGTAATAGTGTCTGCGGTTCAGCCACCAGCTTTTAAACTCTGAATCGAATGGCTGAAGCTTTAAACACTGCAGACGGACCCACCCTGGATCATCCAGGCATTTAGAAGCTTCCACATGCTGCAGCAGCGACACATCAACTGACTTTCCATCCTCAGTGTGTTCTAATTAATTTACATGGTTATGTTTTTATATATTTTATTAAGCTGACCAGTTGCTTGTTTTGAACCTTAGGAGTAAAATAAACCTTATTCACTTACCAGATAACTCACTGAATAACTAGCTTATTATCATGTAGTCAAGTGAGAACCCATTCCTGTAGCCTAGAAAAGGGAGAAGAAGAAAAACGTATGGAACACCTTTGTCACTTCCCTAAATCAACTCCTTGAACGCGATTCTTTCTCTGTGCCCTGAGATACAAACCTCCTTGTTCACATTTTTGAACTGGATTACTGTACCACTTAAATTCAAATGACTTTGTGTTACTTATCTAGTCTTAATCAGCCTCAACTTCCCCAGAAATCTGAAGTTGCTTCTTCAGTTTTTGTTTCCATAGAAACCTGACGTTTTAGTTTGTCTTTCAGTTAGGGTAAATGTTGCTCCAGGTTCCACACAAAGTGGTCTGCCTTCAGCACATAAATGGTTGAATTTACTGAATGGCCACCAAATGAAATTTCACCTTTTGAAACTTTTAATTTAACACAAATCAAAACCAACACAGATTAAATATGAATTAACAGAGAAAGTAGACTTTAAATAAAGTAGTAAATTTCAGATTGGGTAGTTGAGGTAATAACGATACATGTCATACAACTGCAAGTACTACTTCATCAGTCGCAGTCAACTGAATGTGCACTTCCAACGTTCTCTGGGAAGTCTTTGTTTCTGATTTGGGTGTAACGGTTGGGTAGACCATATTGTACCTTGAAGCTCCTAGAGAGGGTTATCACCCAAATGGCACACTGCTGCAGTCCTGTTCAATATCTTTGCTTGACCCTTTCTTCAATTGACTCTCCCGTTTAACGGTTTCATACACACAGTTGTTTGTCTATACTCTGCTTAATCCATGTGCGGCCAACTGGCCTCTTGGATCTTCACTTTCTGTCTTTTGATATTACTTCAAGGCCAGTTAACATGGTCCATGATTTCAGAAAATTTAGATTTATTTGTTTACAATTGATATAAACTCTTAACTTTTTTTAAAAAAGCATTCTTTCGAAAGCAATTGCAGATTTGACAGAGAATTAAAGAAACTTCAGATTTTCCTTAAACTTTCATTCCCTTTTCCTCCAGATCACGTCATTTTAGTGACTGAGCAAACATTCAACAATTCACCTCGTCACACAGTAGCTCACATGGAGCCCCACTGTTCCCATAAACTGCAGATTAAACCCCACCTTTGAACACCATCACATCCGTCTTCCCCCACTCCAACCTTGGGGCAAAAGGGAAACTTTAGTAGAGTGAAACTTTCCTCACAACAGTTTCAAAATGCAGAACATTTCTAACATCATTTACAGTTTAACAGACAGTCTATTACAGAAATAAACACGCAGCATTTTCTGTCTAATCCCATAGTAGGTTGGCTGATCTATTCTACACTTGGGAAGTAAAGGGATGAAAATTAAAAGTCATACTTAAAAATGCTTTTATGAAGTAACCATTCATTTACTCCAGTCGTCCTTCTTTAAATTCTGGACCGAATATCACTAAATACCTTTGCCTGCAAAGTCCATAGGTTTTAGTGTTAGTGGTTATAACAACAAACTTCAAAACAACCTGTGATTCTTTGTTCTGAATTTTTTTTAAAGAATTCTATTGGCTTGTATCTGCATGGAAGAGTATCTCCCATATCTGAGTTGCGTACATCATAAACTCTTTGAAAGCTAGTCCAAGCCTCTTTTTTCAGAATCAAAATCCCTACAGTGTGGACACAGGCCTTTCAGCCCAATAAGTCACACCGCCCCTCCGAAGAGTAACCCACCCAGACCCATTCCCCTATCCTATATTTACCCCCGACTAATGCACCTAATCTACACATCTCTGAACACAATGGGCAATTTAGTATAACCAATTCACCTAACCTACACTTCTTTGGACTGTGGGAGGGAACTATGGGGGCAGCACAGTGGCTCATTCGTTAGCACTACTGCCTCACAGAGGGTTCGAGTCCAAAGGTGTGCAGGTTAGGTGAATTGACCATGCTTAAATTATCAACTAGGTGCATTAGTCAGAGGGAAAAGGGGTTTGGGTGGGTTACTCTTCAGAGGGTCGGCGTGGACCTGTTGGGCCGAAGGGCCTGTTTCCACACTGTAGGGAATCTAATTAAATCTAAAACCCACACAGACACGGGGAGAATGTGCAAGCTCCACACAGACAGACGTCCGAGGCTGGAATCGAACCCAGGTCCCTGGCGCTGTGAGGCAGCAGTGCTAGCCACTGAGCCACTGTGCTGCCCTTCTTGAAGGTGGAGTACTTTCTTTGATGCTTAAGCTTCTCAGCACTGTAGCTAATTCTAACATGGCCATCATCTTGGAGCAACACCGCACCTACTCGTTTGTCTCTATTGTCGATACCAACCTTGAAAACCATACCAAAAATTCTGGAATTTCAAGAACTGGCTCATCTATCAAAATGGCTTTTCACAACTCTGATTATCAGACCTTTAAAATATTTCTTCAACAAATTTGTTAATGGAGTGATGACTATGCTGTAATTATGAATACATTTTCTATGGATCCACACAGGTAATCATAGTACATCTTACTCTGTCTTGAATACAGGGAAGTCTATATTGCCTGAATCTGGGCCTCTCAGCAACACTTAACCTTGACCCACACAATGTGGCCTAAACAGTCAACCTTGACCTTGGCTAACTCGCTCTTTGCCAAGTTTATGAAAAGGTTATGTTGTGATCTAAGCAGATACTCAGCAAATCAGATCCTAGAATTAAATCTGGCTTGATACATGTTTTATTTTTGGTAAAATGGCGGCTATTCACTGAAACATGCTACGTGAAGCTGCACCATTTCTTTGGCAACAAGCCAGAAGTTTATTACAGAAAAATTACAAAAACAACCCAAGCCATCTAGGCATAGAACACAGAAAAATCTGAGAACACCCATGTGAAACTTCTTTCCTAATACCACACTTCAAATTGGCGTACTGTATCCAGAGACATTTCACCTCCATTTCAAGTCTTTAAATTTGACTTAACTGATGCTTTCCCAATTTGAGTTGTGAACTGAGTTTTTTTTTACATGACTATTCACACAACTGTAAGCTTAGACATTCTCAGTATCTATTAACCTGCCGATTTCTAGCCATGTACTCACGGTTTCAAAGATGCACAAAGTAAGTGTTTTACTGAGGTAACTTATTCCCTTAAGTAAAAACAAAGGGTGCTGAAGAAGCTCAGCAGGTCTGGCAGCATCTATGGAGGTAGAAACAGAATTAACAGTTTGAGCCACATGACTCTTCTTTGGACCTTTTAACTGCTCTGAAAATCTCCATTTTAAGAAAAAGACCATACTTGCTTTTCACCCCAGTCAGGTGCCCTGAAAACATTCAATCTGTGGGTTTTTAAACCCAGAAGTCAGTATTGGTCATTCTAAGCTGAAAGCAAGTCTTCAAGATTTACTTCACCTGTGCCAACCATTTTAATGTAAGCACATTCACAGTCGCCTGATTTCTGACATATATCCTGGGATGACATGTATCCTGCTACCTCACAGCACCAGGGACCCAGGTTCAATTCCAGCCTCGAGTGACTGGGTGGAGTTTGCACATTTTTCCTGTGTTTGTGTGAGTTTCCTCAGGTGTTCCAGTTTCCTCCCACAATCCAAAGATGTGCAGATTCAGGTGGATTGGTCATGCTAAATTATCCATAGTGTTCAGGGATGTGTAGGGTTAGGGTGGATTGGCCATGCTAAATTACCCATAGTGTTCAGGGATGTGTAGGGTTAGGGTGGATTGGCCATGCTAAATTACCCCATAGTGTTCAGGGATGTGCAGGTTAGGGTGGATTGGCCATGCTAAATTACCCATAGTGTTCAGGGATGTGTAGGTTAGGGTGGATTGGCCATGCTAAATTACCCATAGTGTACAGGGATGTGTAGGTTAGGGTGGATTGGCCATGCTAAATTACCCATAGTGTTCAGGGATGTGTAGGTTAGGGTGGATTGGCCATGCTAAATTGTCCCATAGTGTTCAAGGATGTGCAGGTTAGGGTGGATTGGCCATGCTAAATTACCCATTGTGTTCAGGGATGTGTAGGTTAGGGCGGATTGGCCATGCTAAATTACCCATTGTGTTCAGGGATGTGCAGGTTAGGGCGGATTGGCCATGCTAAATTACCCATTGTGTTCAGGGATGTGTAGGTTAGGGTGGATTGGCCATGCTAAATTACCCATAGTGCTCAGGGATGTGTAGGTTAGGGTGGATTGGCCATGCTAAATTGTCCCATAGTGTTCAGGGATGTGCAGGTTAGGTGCATTAGTCAGGGGTAAATTTAGAGTAATAGGGTAGTGGAATGGGTCTGGGTGAGTTACTCTTTGGAAGGTTGGTGTGGACTTGTTGGACCAAAGGGTCTGTTTCCACCCTGTAGGGATTCTATGATAATATTGAATTCGTCCTCTGTTCTGGAAGGACAGTTTTCTTGATGAGGAGGTACCAGTGTTGGACTCGGGTGGACAAAGTTAAAAATCACACAATACCAGGGTATAGTCCAACAGGTTTCTTTGGAAGTACTAGCTTTCTGAGAAACCTGAAGAAGGACCAGTGCTCCAAAAGCTAATACTTCCAAATAAACCTGTTGGACTATAACCTGGTGTTGTGTGACTTTTAATGAAGTTTATCTTAAACATCCTTCATAAGTTTAATCAACATCTGCCACTATCTGAAATCCAACTGTAAAAGTGATATTTATTCCAGATAAATTTCACCTCTTTCATCACTGTTGGGTTTGGCCACTCTATTATACATGCAGCACAAGTGATGGACTTGTATTGTTGCTAGATTATTAATCCGGAATCTCAGGTACTGTTATGGAAGCACGGGTTTGAATCCTGTCATGACAAATGGTGGATTTTGAATTCAGCAAAAAAAATGCCACTACTGATTGTCGGGAAAAATTAAACACCTGGGATTTAGTCAATGAACTTTGCCATTCCTTGCCACCTTTACCTGATCTGGTCTACAATATGACGTCAGACTCACAGCAAGTGGTTGCCTCTCAACTGTCCTCTGAAAGTGTTCTAGCAAACCACTCAGGTTTAACAATCGCTATGAGATCTCAACGAAACAGTGAAACCAGATGGATCGAGGCCCTGGAAACGATGACAGAAAAGAACTGACCACCCTGCAAAGTCCTCCTCATTTAAATATGGAAGCCAGTGCCAAATTTGGAGAGCTGTCTCTCAGCCTAGTCACGCAACAGCCTGATGTAGTCATATTCATGGAATTACACCTTGCAGACAATATTCCAGGGATTCTATCACCATCCCTGGATATGTCCTGCCCCAGCAGAGGTGACAGCATGGTGGAAAGGGGTTGCCCTGGGAGCCCTCAATATTGACTCGACACCCCACAGAGTCTCATGGATTCAGGTCAAAAGATGGACAAGGAAACCTCCTGCTGATTACCATGTACCATCCTCCCTCAGCTGATGAATCAGTTGAACCAACTCCCATGTTGAACAACACTTGGGTGGCAAGGCTGCAGATTGGGGGGGGTGGATTTCAATGTCCACACCCGGAGTGGCTCAGCAGCAGGTAATTCTAAATCGGGCTGGTTGGGTTCTCAATGACATAGTTGCTGGACTGGGCCTGTGGCAGGTGGTGAGGGAATCAACAAAAGTGAAAAATATACGTGACCTCACCCTTACCAGTCTGCTGGCTGCAGATGCATCTGTCATTGACAGTATTGGTTAGACTGTTCACTACCCAGTCCTTGTGGGGATGAATCTCTGCCTTCACATTGAGAATACCCTCCGTGTTAAGTGGCACTATCACCGTGTGAAATGGGACAGGCTCTGAACAGATCTAACAGTCAAGTTAAGGTATCCATGAGGAACTGTGGGCCATCAATAGCAGCAGAATCATACTCCAACACAATGTGCTGTCTCACGGCCTGGCATATCCCAGGCTTTACCATTACCATAAAACCAGGGAATTAACCCTGGGTTCAGTGAACAGTACAGGTGGGCTTGCCAGGAGCAGCACCAGGCATACCTAAAATGGGGTGTCAACCTGGTGAAACTATCAGCACATGTGTGCTGAACAGCATAACCAGCAAGTGATAGAGTTAAGCAATCCCATAACTGACAATCAGTCCTACCGCATTGACTCATGAATGGTGGTGGACAATTAAACGATTCACTCAAGGAGGCAGCTCCACAAATATTCCCATCCTCAATGATGGAAGAGCCCGCTACATCAGCAGAAAAAGTAAGGCTGCAATGTTCACCACAATCTTCAGCCAGAAGGGTTGAGTGGATGATCCACTTCAGCCTCCTCCAGTGGGGATGTTCGTCAATGCTTGCACAACGATCAGCATCATTTGGGACTCCTCAGATGATGAAGCAGTCCATGTTCAAATCTAACAAGATCTGGACAGTATCCAGGCTTAGGTGGACAGGTAGCAAGTAACATTCATGCTACACAAATGCCAGGCAATGATCATCTCCAATAACAGATAATCTAACTGCTACCCCTTGACATTGAATGATGTTACTATCACTGAAGACCCTGCTACTAACATCTTAGTAGTTACCATTGACCAGAAATTGAACTGGACTCTCCGTATAAAACATGGTGACCACAAAAGCAAGTCGGAAGCTAGGAACACCAAACAAGTAACTCACTTCCTGATTCTTCAAAGCCTGTCCACCATCTACAAGGCACAAATCAGGAGTGTGATTTGTCTGGATGAGTGCAGTTCCAACAACACTCAAAAAGCTTGACATAATCCAGGACAAAGCAGACCATTTGATTGGCACTGAAGAAGAGCTTATGCCCGAAACGTCGATTCTCCTGCTCCTTTGATGCTGCCTGACCTGCTGTGCTTTTCCAGCGACACATTTTTCAGCTCTGATCTCCAGCATCTGCAGTCCTCACTTTCTCCCATTTGATTGGCACCACAGCCACAAGCATCCACTCCCTCCACCACTCATGCTCAGGAGCAGCAGTATGTACTATGTAGGAGATGCACTGCAGAAATTCACCAAAGATTCTTAATCAGCGCTTTCCAAACCCACAACCATTTCCATCAAGAAGGACAAGGGCAGCAGAAAATTGGGAACACCAGCCCCTGTAAGTTCCTTCCAAGCCACTCGCTCTCCTGCCCAGATAGCATGGTGTCTCACAGCACCAGGGACCTTGGTTTGATTCCAGCCTCAAGTAAATGTCTGCGTGGAGTTTGCACATTCTCCTTGTGTATGCGTGCCTTTCTCTCGGTGCTCTGGTTATCTCCCACAGTCCAAAGATGTGCAGGTTAAGTGGATTGGCCGTGTTAAATTGCCCATAGTGTCCAGGGATGCCCAGGCTAGGTGGGTTAGCCATGGTAAAATGCAGGGTTACAGGGATAGGGTAAATCTACATTAAGCATATGGACTCCAGTGGTTCAAGAAGGCAGCTTCCCACCGCCTTCTGAAGGGCAACTAGGAATGGGCAATGAATGCTGGCCAGCCAGTGAAGCCCACACCCCACGAGCGAACGTTAAGAAATACCTGACCATTCCTGCAGTCTAAAAAGTCACAACGCAGTCAATTACTCGTCTTGGCAATGACCCGTTTGCATTTTTTTATATCAATTGTCCCGACTTTACATTAGAATATCTCATCTGGAGCCACAAAAGCAGTTCATTCTTGGGCTATGCCCTTTAAGCAAATCAACTTACTAACAGATGTTGGCTTCCTCAACCTGCTATTACACTCTTCGTGTCTTAGGATGGTATTGAAGTGTGTCTTAGCTGCAGCATTAATCTTTTAATAATGAATGTGAAACCTTTGGGAACCATCTGGCTTTGCAACGGCAGTAGCTGTTGAACCTTTGTGCTCAGTTTTATCATTATCCATGAATTGAATCTCCTTCCTGACGTTGCCCAATTTGTTTTGATTGAATCGGGACAGACGTTGGTGTGCCACCAGTAATAAGAACAACATCCTTTAGGATCTAGTGATGCCTCTCTGAAGCACCTTGGGACAGTGGGTGATGAGCAGGCAACTTTAACTGCTTCACTCCCACCTGAAACCAGCCATTTCCTCACAAAAATAACCCCATACCTTCAATGTGAAAACTAGGGATGACACCAGTGGTAACAAGACTAATTTACTCAAATTTAAATCAACCATGTCTAAGAGAGTTAATGCTTCAAGTCCAATATGACTTCCTCTGAATACCTTCAGAAGTTCTGAAAAAGAGTCAGACTGCATCAAAATGTTGACTCAGTTTCTCTCTCCACAGCCAGGTCTGCTGAGTTCGGATTTCCCACAACCTCTATGTTTTATCTAAAAGGATGTGGAGGACTTATGGTGCAGTAAGTAGTTTCAATGTTGTGAGCCAACGACTGCAGATTCCAGTCCTACCCCAGGACTTGATAGTCACGGAAGGTGTGCTGATGAGCTAACACATCTCCAATAACACTCAAGGAACTTGTCATCTTCTAGGACAAAACAGCTTGTTTGGTAGTCCCTTCGCCAGAGGTGCAAAGTGGCAGCTATGTATAAAATCTACACGTTGCATTGCGACAACTCACTGAGACACCTTTGACAACAACTTCCAAACCTGCGACCTGTACCACCCAGGACAGGTGCAGCAAGCGCATCCAAACACCACAACCTTCAAGTTCCCCTCCAAACCACTGATTGTCCTGACTTGAAAATTTAGACTCATTCCTTAATGGTCCAAATCCAATGTCTTGGACCTCTCTCCGTAATATCACTGTTGGTCTATCTCTACTACATGGACTGCAATGGTTCAGGAAGGCAGCTCACTACCTCCTTCCCCAGATCACTTGGGGATGGGTAATAAATGCTGACCCGGCATGAGTGAATTAAAAACATTTTTAAAACTTGAGTCGTGTGACAACTTCTAAATCCTTACAAAATGTGGCAGGCAGTAAGAGCTGAGGAGTTTCCTAGTCAGTAATGTAGCGGAAAGAAATCGGAGTCTCTACCAACTCTGGTCATAGCTCTAAGCTCCACCATGCAAATGAAAGTGCCCATTGCCACAGCAACTTGGACTCCATGGAAGCCAGTTGGCTCAATCAAATAGCACTGAAGGTCACCACTATTCCTTCCTCACTCAACTGGGTACTAAGCAAATATTCTTCGCCAAATGAAAACAACAAGCAACATGCTCATCAGTTATTCTCAATTAATGTTCACTTACTTGGAACATTTATTTTTCCAACTGTCTTTTTATGTCTCGTTCTAACTTCTTTCTCTCTTGAATTTAAGCTTTTTCATTTGACTTCTGAACTCAACTTTTTTTCCTTCTGACTGAAATCTGGCAAGCTGGATTTTAGTAGGAAAACCATGCTTCAGATGAAAAACTAGAGCTTCACCTTTTTCTGCCTTTAGCTCCCTTGAATTTCAGTGACCCTAATTTTCTGTCTATAGCCTTCAAATTCTCTTAAGCATTTGAAAGCACCAAGAGACAAATCCTCTCTCTCACTAAAGACCTGAGTATTCATGTTGATTCCCCAAGGAATACAGCAAAAGTAAATGGGAAGTTTAAGTTCAGCAAATCCGAGAACCTATTTGACAACTTGATTCCAAGTAGTCAGTTGCTTTAACTGCCGTAAGTTAAGTTTTGCCCCTTATTCCTCCCAGATCAAGATTTCATTCTTTTTATGGTGCCTGCACTTCACTGTTGAATAGTGTGTGCTCAGATAGTGTTGCAGAATGTTTGGTTTGGTTTTAACCAGCTTCCATTCTCCACAAATCCTGAAGTTTCACTTCCAGGGGTACTTCTGGTTTCTGTACAAAATTAGAAAATCACTTTCTGTTTCAATAAGCACGTGTGTCGAGAAATATGAACACTGAAACCTAGATCAGGTGCGGTCACCAAACATTTGACAAGTTACCTGTACTGACAGCAATGCACACAAGCTCTCCCCATTATCTTGCAAACCATCAGTTCCATTAGTTCCTCTGTCCCTGTCTGTGTGTGTGTGTCTCTCTCTCAGAGATAGGTGTGTACTGATTGATGTTTTCCAATCCCTTCCTCTCTAGATGATCTCTGTACACTGACTGGTCTGTCTCAGTTTCATTTATCTCAGAAGGTTACCTGTGTAGAGTGTGGTGTCTCTCAGCCCCCTCTCTCTGGCAGATGTACACGAAGCAGTGTGCCTCTTGTCCCTCTCTCTCAGGGAGATGTCTCTCAATGTCTCAGGAAGATGTCTATACACTGCCTGGTGTCTCTCAGTCTCTCTCAGGGAGACATCTGTACATTGCCTGGTGTCTCTCAATCTCTCTCCCTCGCTCGCGCTCTCTCAGGGAGATATTTGTACACTGATGGGTATCTCAGTTCCCCTCTCAGGGAGATATCAGTAGAGTGACTGGTGTCTCTCAACCTCTCTCTCTCAGGGAGATACCTGTACACTACCTAGTATCTCTCAGGGAGATATCTGTAAACTGATTGTTGTCTCTCAGTCTCGCTCTTTCAGAAAGATATCTGTTGACTGACTGGTATCTCTCAGTCCCTTTGTCTCAGGGAGTTATCTGTACATTGTCTTCTGTGTCTCAGTTGCTATCCCACAGGGTGATATCTGTACATTGACCAACAGGCCCGCAGGTTAAAGTGACGCCAGGGAGTCAGTGACAGCCGAGAGAGCAAGCCCAAGGGAAACCAGAGCAAGAGGCCAGCAGATAATGTGGCGACAGGGAGTCAGTGATAGCGGAGAGAGAAAACCCAAGGGTAAGTGAGAGTCAGCATGTGAGCACTAAGTCACAACTCTGCAAAATGCATTTGTAATTAATATAATATTTCCAGCAATAATAAATTAGCCTTTGTCAGCAGCCTAAACATTTATTAACATTATTGTATCAGCGACCGTAAAATGATCAAGTTGAACAGCGTTTGAAACAAAAACATCCACTGAGATTCCAGATTTTTGTCTGGGTGTCTCCATTGTCAGTCTCAAAGCAATGTCCACAATAAACGGGACAAACACCTTAAAGGAAGAACAGCCAAAGTCAATAAAACGGATAATAGGAATCACGGGGTGTATGGAATAAAATTTGCAAATTGGTATCAAACGCAACACAGACAATGTCTATATTTGGAAAAAAAAAGAGTGCAGTCATGATCAATGTATGTCTCTTACAAACTGTTACCACGGATACGTCAGTGAAAATAACAAGATGGCAGATGTGCTGAAGAATTACTTTGTGCCAGTGTTTACAACAGATGAAGTAATGAACGTGTCAGCTATATCAGGGAAATTAGCGTTACATCACAAACAAGGACTCAAAACTAGCAGAGGCTGCAAGACTGTAAGTGAACTGAAATCGCTCTGGGGAGGGGAAATTTACATAGTAGCATTGGCTGAAGGACTGGATCATTCATATTCCAAGTTATAAGGTTTTTGGTAGAAACAGGGTGGATAAAAGGGGAGGAGGTGTACCAGCCTTGTTCAAAGATTGCCCCTGAATGATTAGATTAGATAAGATTACAGTGTGGAAACAGGCCCTTCGGCCCAACAAGTCCACACCGACCCGCCGAAGCGAAACCCACCCATACCCCTACATTTACCCTTTACCTAACACTACGGGCAATTTAGTATGGCCAATTCACCTGACCCTGCACATCTTTGGACTGTGGGAGGAAACCGGAGCACCCGGAGGAAACCCACGCAGACACGGGGAGAACGTGCAAACTCCACACAGTCAGTCGCCTGAGGCGGGAATTGAACCCGGGTCTCTGGCGCTGTGAGGCAGCAGTGCTAACCACTGTGCCACCGTGCCGCCCATTAATGAGATACAGTTCTGAAATTAGAATCTACATGGTTGGAAGTGAGAAACAGGATGAAAGCAGTGACTTTTTTGGGTATTCTTTATGGACCTCCAAATAGTAGAGTGGAAGTAGAGGAGAACATTTGCAGGCAGGTTGTGGAAATTTGCAGGACAGGTAGGGTTGTAATAATTGGTGATTTTAATGATCCTAGGATGGATTGGGAAAAAGGCAGAGTGTGGGGCACAGAAGGGGAAGAATGTCTGTACACGTACAAGGCAATTTTCTGGAACAGTACATTTCCAGTCCTACCAGGGAAGGGGCTGTGATGGATCTGGTCCTAGGAAATGAAGCAGGCCAAGTGGAGAATGTTAGAATGGGGAGCATTTAGGAAATAGTGATCATAATTGCCCTTCTATTAGAAGAATGCAGTTCAAATTGAGGAGAGTGCAGAAACATTTTACAATGATGTTGCCGGGACTGGAAGGTTTGAGTTATGGGGTGAAGCTGAATAGGCTGGGGCTTTTTTCCTCAGAATGTTGGACACTGAGGAGTGACCTTATCGAAGTTTATAAAGTCATGAGGGGCATAGATAGGATGAATAGTCAATGTCTTTTACTCATACCTAGAGGACATAGGTTTAAATGAGAGGGAAAATGTTTAAAAATAAACTAAGGGGCAACTTTTTCACACAGAGGGTGGTGCATGTACGTAATGAGTTGCCGGAAGAAGTAGTAGAGGCGGATACAATTACAACATTTAAAAGGCATCAGGATGGGAAGATGAATAGGAAGGGTTTCAAAGAATATGGACCAAATACTGGCAAAGGGACTCGGTCAGATTGGGATATCTGGTCAGCGCGGACAAGTTCAACCAAGGGTCTGTTTCCATGCTGTATGACTGCATGGCTCTATAACAATATAGTTCAATATTGTTCAATACGGTTCAATATTAAGTTGGAAAAGGATAAAAATCAGTCAATGATTAGGATCACAGGCTGGAAAAGGGCAGATTTTAGAGGTCTAAAAGCTGAAGTGGAGCACATTGACTACAGACATATTTTGGTATGGGAGAATTTCAAAAGGGAGATAAACAGGGTGCATGCTGGGTATATACCCATGAGAAATAAACTCAAGGTATGCCAATTTGGAGTACTGAGGATATTGATGAGAAAATAAGGAAGGAAAAAGTAGATGACATATTCCGGAAGAATCATAGCAGTGGAAATCAGGAAGAATATCTCAAATGCAGCAGAAAGTCTACGACTGGAACAAGGAAGGCGAAGAGGAAGCATAAGGAAAGGATGGTAGGCTGTGCTAAAACAATTAGTAAAATGTTCTTAAAACAGAATAATAGGAAAAGATTAGTGAAGGATAGAATCAAGCCCATCAGGAACAAAGAGGTTAAGCTGCTTACTAAAGCAAAGGATATGGTAGAGGTACTCAATGAATATTTTGCTTCTGTCTTTACCAAATTAGAAGATGGTGACAATGACCTAGTTAAAAATATGGGTGTTGAGTTTCTGAATAGTATAGTGATAGATAAAGAAGTGATGCTAAAAATAAGCTGGTAGCAGTCCAGGTAGACAAGCCACCAGGCCCAGATGGGATGCATCCTAGATTGCTGAGAGAGGTAAAGGAGCAAATTGCAGAGCCGTTGACAAATTTTCCAGGCCTCTCTGAACACAGGATCAGTCCGCAGGGGCCTGGAGGATTGGAAATGTGACATGTTGTTTAAGAAAGGGACAAAGGATAACTCAGGAAACAATAGACCTGTCAGCTTGACATCGATAGTGGGAAAACTGAGGGAAGCCATAATAAGGATATACCCGTCAAGAAAAACACATCAATACCAGACTGTTAACATGGCTTTGCTAAGGACGAGTAATGTCTGACAAATTTAATTGAGTTCTTTGACAAGATAACATAGGCAGTGGGTGAGGGTAGTGCTGAGAATGTTGTATATTTAGACTTTCAGAAAGTATTTGATATGGTGCCGCATGGCAGGTTGGTGAGCTAACGATCAGGATTAATGGGTCTTTGCCAAAATGGATTAATAGTTGGCTAAAATATAGAAAACAGAGGGTTGGTATAGATGGACATTTCTCAGACTGGAGATGAGTTGAAACTAGCAATCCCAGGGATCATTGTTGAGGCCCTTGTTTTTTCTGCTTTATATAAATGATTTGGATATGGGTTTGAGGGAGAAATCTCTAAATTTGCAGATGATACTAAGCTAGGGAGAATAGACAATTGTGAGGATAGTGCTGAGCGATTTCAGAGGGGCATTATTAAGTTGGCAAATGGGCAGACACCTGGCAGACGAATTTCAGTGCAGAGAAATGTGGGGTAATGCATCAAATGTGGAGAAACACAGAGAGACAGTACAGACTCAATGGTACAACTTTTGAGGGGAGTTCAGGAGCAGAGGGAACTCGGTGTTGACGTGCATGATTCTCTGGAAGTATCCAGGCAGGTTGTTAACAAGGCTTAGAGGACCCTTGGCTTTATTGTACATTGAAGCATTGTGTATAAAAGCAAGGAAGTGATGCTACCCTGCTACAAATCATTGGTCAGACCACATTGGAAGTATTGTGTTCAGTTCTGGCCACCTTATTTAAGGCAGGATGTTAAAGCCCTGGAGAGAGTTCAAAGAGATTTACTGGGATGATACTAGGAAAGATAAGAGAGATTGGGCTTATTTTTCTTGGAGCAGTGAAGATGAAGAGGTGGCTGTATGTAGGTGTTCAAAATTCTAAACAATTTTGACAGGGTAAAGTAGAATAATCTGTTTCCACTAGTTGCTATGTCAGTAGCGAGGGGTTCACAATTCCAAGACTGCCAGCAAAAGAGCTCGGAGTGAGTGAGATTCTTACTCAGAGAGTCATAGAGTCATAGGGATGTACAGCACAGAAACAGACCCTTCGGTCCAACCCGTCCATGCCGACCAGATATCCCAACCCAATCTAGTCCCACCTGCCAGCACCCGGCCCATATCCCTCCAAACCCTTCCTATTCATATACCCATCCAGATGCCTCTTAAATGTTGCAATTTTACCAGCCTTCACCACATCCTCTGGCAGCTCATTCCATACACGTGCCACCCTCTGGGTGAAAAAGTTGCCCTGTTGATCTGTTTTAAATCTTTCCCCTCTCACCCTAAACTCAATGATTTACTTCATTCTAATTTTTCAGTGATGCGCACAAATTGCCAACCTAAATGTCAAGAGGACTTCAGAGGACGAAACCTCTAGTTCTAGACTCCCTGACCCCAGGGAAAAGATTTTGTCTATTTACCCTATCCATGCCCCTCATAATTTTGTAAACATAAAAAGGTCACCCCTCAGCCTCTGACGCTCCAGGGAAAACAGCCCCAGCCTGTTCAGCCTCTCCCTGTAGCTCAGACCCTCCAACCCTGGCAACATTCTTGTAAATCTTTTCTGAACCCTTTCAAGTTTCATAACATTTTTCCGATAGGAAGGAGCTGAAAATGTGTTGCTGGAAAAGCGCAGCAGGTAAGGCAGCATCCAAGGAGCAGGAGAATCGACGTTTCGGGCATGAGTCCTTTTCAGGAAGGCTCATGCCCGAAACGTCGATTCTCCTGCTCCTTGGATGCTGCCTGACCTGCTGCGCTTTTCCAGCAACACATTTTCAGCTCTGATCTCCAGCATCTGCAGTCCTCACTTTCTCCGATAGGAAGGAGACCAGAATTGCATGCAATATTCCAACAGTGGCCTAACCAATGTCCTGGACAGCCGCAACATGACCTCCCAACTCCTGTACTCAATACTCTGACCAATAAAGGAAAGCATACCAAACGCCGCCTTCACTATCCTATCTACATGCGACTCCACTTTCAAGGAGCTATGAACCTGCACTCCAAGGTCTCTTTGTTCAGCAACACTCTCTAGCACCTTACCATTAAGTGTATAAGTCCTGCTAAGATTTGCTTTCCCAAAATGCAGCACCTCGCATTTATCTGAATTAAACTCCATCTGCCACTTCTCAGCCCATTGACCCATCTGGTCCAGATCCTGTTGTAATCTGAGGTAGCCCTCTTCGCTGTCCACTACACCTCCAATTTTGGTGTCATCTGCAAACTTACTAACTGTTGGATTTTTGGATGCGCCGCCTGGGAGACTAGATATAGAATCCCTAAAGTGTGGAAACAGGCCCTTCGGCCCAACAAGTTCACACTGACCCTCCGAAGAGTAATCCACCCAGACACATTCCCCTACGCTCTACATTTATCCCAGACTAATACACCTAACCTACACATCCCTGAACACTATGGGCAATTTAGCATGGCCAATCCACCCTAACCTACACATCCCTGAACACTATGGGTAATTTAGCATGGCCAATCCACCCTAACCTACACATCCCTGAATACTATGGGGTAATATAGTATGGCCAATCCACCCTAACCTACACATCCCTGAACACTATGGGTAATTTAGCATGGCCAATCCACCCTAACCTACACATCCCCGAACACTATGGGTAATTTAGCATGGCCAATCCACCCTAACCTACACATCCCTGAACACTATGGGGTAATTTAGCATGGCCAATCCACCCTAACCTACACATCCCTGAACACTATGGGTAATTTAGCATGGCCAATCCACCCTAACCTACACATCCCTGAACACTATGGGCAATTTAGCATGGCCAATCCACCCTAACCTACACATCCCTGAACACTATGGGGTAATTTAGCATGGCCAATTCACCCTAACCTACATATCTCTGAACACTATGGGGTAATTTAGCATGGCCAATCCACCCTAACCTACACATCCCTGAACACTATGGGGTAATTTAGCATGGCCAATCCACCCTAACCTGCACATCCCTGAGCACTATGGGTAATTTGCCATGGCCAATCCACCCTAACCTGCACATCCCTGAACACTATGGGGTAATTTGCCATGGCCAATCCACGCCAAACCTGCACATCCCTGAGCACTATGGGGTAATTTAGCATGGCCAATCCACCCTAACCTACACATCCCTGAACACTATGGGGTAATTTAGCATGGCCAATCCACCCTAACCTACACATCTCTGAACACTATGGGGTAATTTAACATGGCCAATTCACCCTAACCTACATATCTCTGAACACTATGGGTAATTTAGCATGGCCAATCCATCCTAACCTACACACCCTGAACACTATGGGGTAATTTAGCATGGCCAATCCACCCTAACCTACACATCCCTGAACACTATGGGGTAATTTGCCATGGCCAATCCACCCTAACCTACACATCTCTGAACACTATGGGGTAATTTAACATGGCCAATTCACCCGAACCTACACATCCCTGAACACTATGGGGTAATTTAGCATGGCCAATCCACCCTAACCTGCACATCCCTGAACACTATGGGGTAATTTAGCATGGCCAATCCACCCTAACCTGCACATCCCTGAACACTATGGGGTAATTTAGCATGGCCAATCCACCCGAACCTACACATCCCTGAACACTATGGGGTAATTTAGCATGGCCAATCCACCCTAACCTACACATCTCTGAACACTATGGGGTAATTTAGCATGGCCAATCCACCCTAACCTACACATCCCTGAACACTATGGGGTAATTTAGCATGGCCAATTCACCCTAACCTACATATCTCTGAACACTATGGGGTAATTTAGCATGGCCAATCCACCCTAACCTACACATCCCTGAACATTATGGGGTAATTTAGCATGGTCAATCCACCCTAACCTGCACATCCCTGAACACCATGGGGTAATTTAGCATGGCCAATCCACCCTAACCTGTACATCCCTGAGCACTATGGGTAATTTAGCATGGCCAATCCACCCTAACCTGCACATCCCTGAGCACTATGGGTAATTTAGCATGGCCAATCCACCCTAACCTGCACATCCCTGAACACTATGGGGTAATTTAGCACGGCCAATCCACCCTAACCTACACATCCCTGTACACCATGGGGTAATTTGGCATGGCCAATCCACCCTAACCTGCACATCCCTGAAAACTATGGGGTAATTTAGCATGGCCAATCCACCCTAACCCACACATCCCTGAACACTATGGGGTAATTTAGCATGGCCAATTCACCCTAACCTACATATCTCTGAACACTATGGGGTAATTTAGCATGGCCAATCCACCCTAACCTGCACATCCCTGAACACTATGGGTAATTTAGCATGGCCAATCCACCCTAACCTACACACCCTGAACACTATGGGATAATTTTGCATGGCCAATCCACCCTAAACTACACACCCTGAACACTATGGGGTAATTTAGCATGGCCAATTCACCCTAACCTACATATCTCTGAACACTATGGGGTAATTTAGCAAGGTAAAAACAATGACTGCAGATGCTGGAAACCAGATTCTGGATCAGTGGTGCTGGAAGAGCACAGCAATTCAGGCAGCATCCGAGGACAGGCAAAATCGACGTTTCGGGCAAAAGCCCTTCATCAGCCTCCGAGCTTACTTTCATAATCAGGACTCCCGCTCACCTTCCGAGGACCCCTTCGCCCACCTCCAAAACACTGCATCCACCTGGACACCCCGCGCTGGCCTATAACCTGCCCTCGACCTCTTCATTTCCAACTGCCGCCGGGACATTAACCGCCTCAACCTGTCGACCCCCCTCCCCCACTCCAACCTCTCACCCTCACAACGCGCAGCCCTCCAATCCCTCTGCTCCAATCCTGACCTCACCATCAAGCCAGCGGACAAAGGGGGCGCAGTGGTAGTCTGGCGCACTGACCTCTACACCGCTGAAGCCAAACGTCAACTCGAGGACACCTCTTCCTACTGCCCCCTCGACCATGACCCCACCCCCCATCACCAAACCATCATCTCCCAGACCATACAGAACCTCATTACCTCAGGAGATCTCCCACCCACAGCTTCCAACCTCATAGTCCGGGAACCCCGCACTGCCCGGTTCTACCTCCTTCCCAAGATCCACAAGCCTGACCACCCTGGCCGACCCATTGTCTCAGCATGCTCCTGCCCCACTGAACTCATCTCTACCTACCTCGACACTGTCCTATCCCCCCCAGTCCAGGAACTCCCCACATATGTTCGAGACACCACCCACGCCCTCCACCTCCTCCAAGACTTCTGTTTCCCCGGCACCCAACGCCTCATCTTCACCAAGGATATCCAATCCCTCTACACCTCCATCCGCCATGACCAGGGCCTCCAAGCCCTCCGTTTTTTCCTCTCCAGACGTTCCCAACAGTACCCCTCCACCGACACTCTCATTCGTTTGGCCGAACTGGTCCTCACCCTTAACAATTTCTCCTTTGAATCCTCCCACTTCCTCCAGACCAAAGGGGTAGACATGGGCACACGTATGGGCCCCAGCTATGCCTGTCTCTTTGTTTGCTACGTAGAGCAGTTGATCTTCCGTAATTACACCGGCACCACTCCCCACCTCTTCCTCCGCTACATTGATGACTGCATTGGCGCCACCTCGTGCTCCCGCGAGGAGGTTGAGCAATTCATCAACTTCACCAACACATTCCACCCTGACCTTAAATTTACCTGGATCATCTCTGACACCTCCCTCCCCTTCCTGGACCTCTCCATCTCCATCAGTGACGACCGACTTGACACTGACATCTTCTACAAACCCACCGAATCCCACAGCTACCTGGATTACACCTCTTCCCACCCTACCTCTTGCAAAAATGCCATCCCGTATTCCCAATTCCTCCGCCTCCGCCGTATCTGCTCCCAGGAGGAGCGGTTCCACCATAGAACACACCAGATGGCCTCCTTCTTTAGAGACCGCAGTTTCCCTTCCCACGTGGTTAAAGATGCCCTCCAACGCATCTCATCCACATCCCGCACCTCCGCCCTCAGAACCAACCCCTCCAACCGCAACAAGGACAGAACGCCCCTGGTGCTCACCTTCCACCCTACCAACCTTCGCATAAACCAAATCATCCGCCGACATTTCCGCCACCTCCAAACAGACCCCACCACCAGGGATATATTTCCCTCCCCACCCCTCTCCGCCTTCCGCAAAGACCGTTCCCTCCGTGACTACCTGGTCAGGTCCACGCCCCCCTACGACCCACCCTCCCATCCTGGCACTTTCCCCTGCCACCGCAGGAACTGTAAAACCTGCGCCCACACCTCCTCCCTCACCTCTATCCAAGGCCCCAAAGGAGCTTTCCACATCCGGTAATTTAGCAAGGCCAATTCACCCTAACCTACATATCTCTGAACACTATGGGGTAATTTAGCATGGCCAATCCACCCTAACCTACACATCCCTGTACACTATGGGGTAATTTAGCATGGCCAATCCACCCTAACCTGCACATCCCTGAACACTATGGGGTAATTTAGCATGGCCAATCCACCCTAACCTGCACATCCCTGAACACTATGGGGTAATTTAGCATGGCCAATTCACCCTAACCTACATATCTCTGAACACTATGGGGTAATTTAGCATGGCCAATCCACCCTAACCTACACATCCCTGAACACTATGGGGTAATTTAGCATGGCCAATTCACTCTAACCTACATATCCCTGAACACTATGGGGTAATTTAGCATGGCCAATCCACCCTAACCTGCACATCCCTGAACACTATGGGGTAATTTAGCATGGCCAAACCACCCTAACCTACACACCCTGAACACTATGGGGTAATTTAGCATGGCCAATCCACCCTAACCTACACACCCTGAACACTATGGGGTAATTTAGCATGGCCAATCCACCCTAACCTACACACCCTGAACACTATGGGGTAATTTAGCATGGCCAATCCACCCTAACCTACACACCCTGAACACTATGGGTAATTTAGCATGGCCAATCCACCCTAACCTGCACATCCCTGAATACTGTGGAGTAATTTAGCATGGCCAATCCACCCTAACCTACACACCCTGAATACTATGGATTAATTTAGCATGGCCAATTCACCCTAACCTACATATCTCTGAACACTATGGGGTAATTTAGCATGGCCAATCCACCCTAACCTACACACCCTGAACAGTATGGGGTAATTTAGCATGGCCAATCCACCCTAACCTGCACATCTTTGGATTGCGGGACGAAACCGGAGCACCCGAAGGAAACTCACGCAGATACAGGGAGGATGTGCAAACTCCACACAGACAGTCACCTGAGGCAGGGATTGAACCCAGGTCCCTGGCGCTGTGAGGCAACAGTGCTAACCAGTGGAGGCAGATTCCATAGGAGGTTTCAAAAGAGAGCTATCGTAGAAAGTGACGGATTTAGAGGGCTACAGAGGTAGGGCTGGAGAGTGGAACTAGCTGGGTAGCTCTTTTTGGAGCTGGTACAGACACAATGGGTCAAATGGCCCACGTCTGTACTGTCAAATTCCGTGATTCTATAATGAACTACCAGTGGAATTAAAAGCTGGCAAATCCCTCGCACCTGACCTTTTCCAACCCAAGATTTAAAAGAAGTGGATGAGAATTTTGCAGATGCTGTAACAAAAATCCTCTAAAGTCCTCCTGACTTTTAGGTTGGCAATTTGTGTGTGTCACTCTGAAAAATTAGAATGAAGTAAATCATTGAGTTGTACACCAATTAGCCTCACCTTAATTGTCTCGAAACTAGTTGTGCCTGTAATTCAGGATGAGGTGACTGAAAATTATTGAACTGATTAGCGAGACCTAGAATAGATTTTCTGAGGTTATATCATGCCACACTGTCCTTGATTGATTTGTTCAAAGAGCTTAGATAATGGCTTGGATAATGACTGGATGTTATTTATAAGGACTTCTAACGACCCAAGATAACAAGACATTCAGCCCATTGAGTGCTGTACTGTTCAGTGAGATCATGGTTGCTCTGGTAATCTCCAACTCCACTTTCCTGCCTTTTCCCCACAACTCTTGATTCCCTTACTGATTAAAAATCTGTCTATCTCAGTCTTGAATATACTTAATGACCCGGCCTCAGCAGCCCTCTTTGGTAAGGAATTGCACAGACTCACTGTCCTCTGGGAGAAGTTCTTCCTCATCTCTGTCTTAAATCTGCAACCCCTTATTCTGATCTTGTGCCGTCTGGTCCCAGACTCTCCCACAAGGGGAAAACAGCCTTTGCCACATCCAGCTTGACAAGTCCCCTAACAATCTTTTATGTTTCAATAAGGTTGCTTCTCATTCATCTATGCAACAAATATAGGCCCAATCTACTCAACCTCTCCTCAAGACAGTTTCTCCATACCTGGTGTCAGTATAGTGTCCTTGATTGCCAACAGTGCCAGGAAATCCTTCCTTAGAGGTTAGGCCCAAAACTGTTCTCAGTACTCTAGTTGTAGTCTGACTAGTATCTTACGTAGTTCACACAGTTTCAGCAGAACATTCCCTTTAAAATACAGGCCAACATTCCATTTGCCTTCCCTATTACCCACTGAACCTAGATGCTAGCTTTTTTGAGATTCATGGTAAGGACTTCCAAATCCCTCAAACCCCAAAAGGCAACTGATAAACTCCCTCATAAAAACAATTGTCAGCTAACCTGTAAACTGAAGGAATTAGGCAAGTTATTGAGCTGCTTAGGAAATTGATGTGCAGGAGGAAATAGCCAGAATAATGGGTAAGTTCTCTAATTGCCTGAATGTGTCTAATGTGATCTATGTTCAGGCCTCAACTGTATTCATTAATGACTTAGATATTTTCAAATCAGTCTGTTCATAGATATTATCACATGTTTCTGGAACAAGTGGGACTTGAACCCATATCTCTTGGCCCAGATGTAGGGGCCAATTATGACCTAGTTTTTTTAATTCACTCGTGGGATGTGGGTGTTGCAGGCTGGCTAGCATTTATCACCTGTCCCTAGTTGCCCTGAAGGTGGGGGTGAGCTGCCTTCTTGAACTGCTGCAGTCCATGCGCTGTAGATTGACCCATAATGCCCTTAAGGAGGGAATTCCAGGATTTTGATTTCGCGAGATTGAAGGAATGGCATTATATTTCCAAGTCAGGAGGCGAGTGACTTGGAAGGGAACTTTCAGGTTGTGGGTTCCCATGTATCTGCAGCTGCTGTCCTTCTGAATGGAAGTGGTCGTGAATTTGGGAGTTACTGTCTGAGATCTTTGGTGAATTTCTGCAAGGCACCTTATAGATGGTACATACTTCTGAATATAGGTGGTGGAGGGAATGGATATTTGCGGATGTAGTGTCAATCAAGCGGGCTACTTTGTTCTGGATGGTGTCAAGTTTCTTGAGTGTGGTTGGAGCTGCCCCCATCCAAACAAGTGGGGAGTATTCCCTCACACTCCTGACTTGTGCCTTGTAGATGGCGGACAGGCTTTGGGAAGAGAAGGGGTGAGTTACTCGCTGCAGGATTCTTAGCCTCTCACCTGCACTTGTAGCCACTGTGTTTAGAGTTTCCATTTATTATAAACTGCTGTTTTCTGCCCTGAAGTTGTTTTTTTTACCCAAACTGACACTGAGTATCCTATTCCAGTGCCTCTGTTTTTTGAACTAGCCCTTTATACAGTACTTTGTCAAACACTTTATTAAAAGCTGTACAGACACCACCCACTGCATTAATTTCATCACTGTTTTCATGACCTTCTCACAAAAGTTCAGTTTGGTTACTTGTATATGAACTGCCTTTCACAAACCTGTGCTGTCCCTCCTAAATTAATTCAAACAATAGAACACAGAACATTCCAACGCAGTACAGGCCCGTTGGCCCTCGATGTTGCGCCGACCTGTGGAACCAATCTGAGCCCATCGATCCTACACTATTCCATTATCATCCATGTTTATCCAATGACCAATCAAATGCCCTTAAAGTTGGCGAATCTACTGCTGTTGCAGCAGTGCGTTCCATGTCCCAACTAATCTTCTACCTTCTTGAGTGTCTGATGATTTCCAGCCATCAGCCCCACCCCTACCAATTTTTTTGAAATCGTACTCTCTACTGACTTTGGATAGACTGTCTTATAGTTCTCAACAATATCTAGACACCCTTTCTTGAATAAGGTTGTCACATCTCCCCTTCTAAGGATGACTGGAAACCAATGGCAAGCCATTCCTCTTGCTCTACTCCCACTTCCTTTTAAACCAGGAAACTACAGGCCTGTCAGTCTAACCTTGGTAATGGGAAACTATTGGAAACAAATCTGAGGGATTGAATTGATCTATATTTGGAGAGGCAGGGATTAAGAAAGGACAGTCAGCATGGTTTTTGAACAGGGCATGTGTGTCGATGAGAGCTATGCTTTTAATGTAGTCTGCTTAGATTTAAGCAAGGCTTTACTTAGGTCTCACGTGGGAGATTGGTACTGATGTTAAGAGTCCATGGGAGCCAAAGAGATTTGGCAAGTTGGATCTAGAATTGGCTGAGTGGCAGGAAACAGAAGGTGATGGACAAGGGGTGTTTTTGTGACTGGAAGCCTATGTCCAGTGGGCACTTGTAGGGTTCATTGTTGGGGCCTTTGTTTTTTGTCTTATATACAAACAATTTGGACTTGAATATGGGAGGTTTGATCAGTAAGCTTGTGGATGAAAGAAAAATTGGTGGGATGGAAAGCAGTTAGGAGGTTAGCTTCAGAGGGCGCTATAGATCACCAATCAGGTGAGCTTATCAGTGGCAAATGGAATTCAGTCTAGATAAGTGTGAGCTGATGCATTTTGGCTGGACAAACAAGGCAAGGGAATACATGATGAAGGGTAGGACCCTGGAAAGCACCTAGGATCAGAGCAACCTTAAGGTCATGAGATAGTTAGATAAAGTGGTTAAGATAGCATATGAGACACTTGCATTTATTAGCCAAAGCACAGAGTTTAAGAGAAGGGAGATTATGCTAGACCTGTATATATAAAGTGATGATGAGGCAACGACTAGAATGATGTGTGTCGTTCTCAAATCCACTTTATACCTCAATCATGTCACCCCCTCAGCCTTCTCTGTTCCGATGTCTCTCCTAGCTACAATTCTCCAACCCTGATGACATCCTAATAAATCCCTGCACTCTCTCCAGAGCAATTATTTCCTTCCTATAATGTAGTGGCCACAGCTGCACACAATACACAAGTTGTGGCCCCACCAGTTTTTTATACAATGTCATCATTATACCCCTACCTTTGTATTCTAAACCTTTGCCAATGCAGGAGAGCATTCCATATGCTTTCTTTACGACCTGCTACCTCTAGGAATATGTGAACTTGCTCAGTGAGATTTCTCGCTCTCAGTATATTGCCATTTATTGTATATTCCCTTTTATTCCTCAAATGCATTACCTCACACTAATCAGAGTTAAACACCACCTACTACATTCCTGCCCCTCCACCAACTCATTTGTAATGTTTTGGGTCATACAGCTATCCTTTATACTATCCGTTAGTGTGTCATCTACAATTGTGCCCCCCACATTCAAGTCCAATCATTAATGTATAAAACAAACAGCAGGGCTCCCAACTTAAAGCCCTGCGGAATACCATTTTCCATTCAGACGGATTGCCATCGCCCTTTGCTTCCTATTAGTAAGCCAACTTTGGATTCAATTCACCACATAACCCTGTATCCCACAGGCTTTTACTTTTTAGACCACATGGGACCTTGTCAAATGCCATACTGAATCCATGGGAGACAACGTCCACTCCATTACCCTCACCAATCCTCCCGGTCACTCCCTCCACAAATTCAAATTTGTAAGGCCTGACCTTCCCTTAACAAAGCTATGCTGACTATCCCTGACTAGTCCATGCCTTTTTAAATGGCAGTTTATCTGATTTCTCAGCATTGATTCTAATACTTTGCCCACTACCAAAGTAAGACTAACCAGCCTATAATTGTTTGGCATTTCCATGGTATTTTTAAATAACAGAAGCATATTTGCATTCCTCCAATCTTCCAGCACCTCGTATGAGTCTAGGGAAGATTGGAAAAAAATCACCAGAGCATCTGCAATCTCCTCCCTGACCTCCTTCTATATCTTAGGGAACATGGCCCTGGCAACCTATCCACATATCCTGGTAAAGCATCTTTGGGTTTCCCTTTATCTTGCCTGCTAATAATTTCTCATGCCCTGTTTTTGATTTCATTGATTTTTAAAAACTTAATTCCTGTATTCTCTATACTCTTGTCAAGAGGAAGAAGGAAGCTTGCTTAAGGTAGAGGAGGCAATGATCAGACAGGCCTGTAGAGGGTTACAAGGTAGCCAGGAAGGAACTGAAGAATGGACTTAGGAGAGGCAGAAGGGGGCATGAGAAAGCTTTAGCAGATAGGATTAAGGAAAACCCTAAGGCATTCTACACTTATGTGAGGAACAAGAGGATGGCCAGACTGAGGGTAGGGCTGATCAGGAATAGTGGAGAAAACTTGTGCTTGTAGTTGGAGGAGGTAGGGGAGATCCTTAAAGAATACTTTGCTTCAGTATTCACTACTGAGAGGGACCTTGACGTTTGTGAGGACAGCGTGAAACAGACTGATATAGGTTGCTGTTAAGAAGGAGGATGTGCTGAAAATTTGGAAAAACATAAGAATGGATACCCCCCATCCCCGGGCCAGATGGGATATAGGAAAAAGTGAGGACTGCAGATGCTGGCGATCAGAGTCAAAAAGTGTGACGCGGGAAAAGCACAGCAGGTCAGGCAGCATCAAAGGAGCAGGAGAGTCAATGTTTCGGGCATAAGCCCTTCATCAGGAACGTGGAGAGGGGCCAAAGGGGACTGAAAGATAAATGGGAGGGATGTGGGGCTGAGGGAAAGGTAGCTTGGATGGCAACTTGTAGATGAAGGTGGGGTTGATGGTGGTAGGTCGGAGAGGAGGGTGGAGATGATAGGTGGGAAGGAAGATGGACAGGTAGGACAGGGTGGTGCCAGGATATGCTGCACCTTTGGTGATGATCTTTGCATCCTCACTCTCCATTGGAGTAGTACTGGGTGATTGGAGGGTAGCATCTGTTATTCCCTTGTTCAAGAAAGGGAATATAAATAATTCTAGGAATTATAGATCAGTCAGCCTTACGTCTGTGGTGGGCAAATTATTGGGAGGATTCTGAGAGACAGGATTTATGATTCCTTGGAAAACCATAGTTTGATTAGAGTTAGCGTGGCTTTGTGAGGGACAGGTCATGCCTCACAAACATTATTGAATTATTTGATGGAGGTAGAGCAGTAGATGTGGTGTATGTGGATTTTAGCAAGACATTTGTTAAGGTTCCCCATGGTAGGCTCATTCCGAAAGTAAGGAGGCATGAGATACAGGGTAATTGGCTGTCTATAAACAGAATTGGCTGGCCCATAGAGGACAGAGGGGGAAAGTAGATGGAAAGTATTCAGCCGGGAGCTCGGTGACTACAGGGATCGGTTCTGGGACCTCTGCTGTTTGTGATTTTTCTGAATGACTCGGATGAGGAAGTGGAAGGGTGGGTTAACAAGTTTGCCGATGACACGAAGGTTGGTGGAGGGGTGGATAGTGTGGAGGGTTGTTGTAGTTTACAACAGAACATTGACAGGCTGAGAATTGGCAGATGGAGTTCAACCTGGAAAAGTGTGAAGTGATTCATTTTGGAAAGTCAAATTTGAGTGTAGAACACAGGGTTAAAGGCAGGATTCTTGGCAGTGTGGAGGAACAGTGGGATCTTGGGGTCCATGTCGATAAATCCCTCAAAGTTGCCACCCAAGTTGATAGGGTTTTAAGAAGGCGTATGGCAGGTTGGCTTTCATTAGCAGGGAGTTTGAGTTTAAGAGCCGTGAGGTTATGCTGCAGCACCATAAAGCCCTGGTTAGACCACACTTGGAATATTGTGTTCAGTTCTGGTCGCCTCATTATAGGAAGGATGTGGAAGCTTTAGAGAAGGTGCAGAGGAGATTTACCAGGATGCTGCTTGGACTGGGGGGCATGTCTTATGAAGGAAGGTTGGAGGAGCTAAGGCTCTTCTCATTGGAGAGAAGGGTGAGAAGCGACTTAATAAAGGTGAACAAGATGATGAGAGGCATAGATAAAGTTCTAGATGCAAGTTTGCTCGCTGAGCTAGAAGGATCATTTTCAGACATTTCATCACTATACTAGGGTACATCATCAGTAGGCCTCCAGTAGAGCACTGGTGTTATGTCCTGCTTTCTATTTATGTGATTAGGTTTCCTTGGGTCGGCGATGTCATTTCACATGCTGATGTCATTTCCTGTGTTGGTGATGTCATTTCCGGTTCTTTTTTCTCAGAGGGTGGTTTTCTCACCCCACAGGGGACACTGGAAATAACATCACCAATACAGGAAATGAGATCAACACAGGGAATTACGTCACCAACCCAAAGAAACCTAAACGAATGGGGCGGCAGAGACCATCCCCAGGGAGTGACCAATCCCCAGATAGAATGACCACCCAGAGAGTGACCATCGCCTAGAGAGTGACCAATCCCCAGAGAGTGTGACACACCCAGAGAATACCCAATTAGTGGCACGGTGCCTCAGTGCTCAGCACTGCTGCCTTACGGTGCCAGGGACCCAGGTTTGATTCCAGCCTTGGGCAACCGTCTGCGTGGAGTTTATACATTCTCCCAGTGTCTGCGTGGGTTTCCTCCGGGTGCTCCGGTTTCGTCCCACAGTCTAAAGATGTGCAGGTTCGGGTGGATTGGCCATGCTAAATTACCCATAGTGTTCAGGGATGTGTAGGTTAGGGTGGATTGGCAATGCTAAATTACCCCATAGTGTTCAGGGATGTGTAGGTTAGGGTGGATTGGCAATGCTAAATTACCCATAGTGCTCAGGGATGTGTAGGTTAGGGTGGATTGGCCATGCTAAATTACCCCATAGTGTTCAGGGATGTGCGGGTTAGGGTGGATTGGCCATGCTAAATTACCCATAGTGTTCAGGGATGTGTAGGTTAGGGTGGATTGGCCATGCTAAATTACCCCATAGTGTTCAGGGATGTGTAGGTTAGGGTGGATTGGCCATGCTAAATTACCCATAGTGTTCAGGGATGTGCAGGTTAGGGTGGATTGGCTGTGCTAAATTACCCATAGTGTTCAGGGATGTGTAGGTTAGGGTGGATTGGCCATGCTAAATTACCCCATAGTGTTCAGGGATGTAGAGGTTAGGTGCATTAGTCAGGGGGAAGTGTAGAGTAATAGGGAAATGGGACTGGGTGGGTTACTGTTCGGAGGGACAATGTGGACTTGCTGGGCTGAAGGACCTGTTTCCACATTGTAGGGAATCTAATTCTAATTCAAATAAATAGAAAGCGGGACATAACACCAGCGTTTCACTGGAGGCCCACTTAGCATAGTGATGAAACGTCTGAAAATGAACCTTTCACAACGAGCAAACTTAAATCAAGAAACTCAACCTGAGCTACAAATCTTCTCGAAACTCGCTCGCATTGATAGAGTGAATAGTCAGAGGCTTTTTCCCTGGGTAAAAATGGCTATCACAAGGGGACATAATTTCCTGAAGAAGGGCTTATGCCCGAAACATCGATTCTCCTGTTCCCTGGATGCTGCCTGACCTGCTGCGCTTTTCCAGCAACACATTTTCAGCTCTGATCTCCAGCATCTGCAGTCCTCACTTTCTCCATTGAGGGCCCAAGGGCCTGTACTGTGCTGTACTGTTCTGTGTTCTTCTAGACTGTCTGCAGTGTTCAGTTTTCTATGAATACCACAAGCTTTCTCTTTCTGTTTAACCTTCTCCTGTATTTTTCCAGGCGTCCATGGAGGTCCCGATTTAGCAATACTTCTGGTTTTTGAAGGGAGCATGTCTGCTTTGTGCCGTAAAGATCTCACTTTTTAGTGCTTCCCACTGGTTAACCATGGATATATCCTTTAGCATTCCTGTCCAGTTCACCTCAGCCAAATCACTTCTCAGTTTTGTAAAATATGCCTTCTCCCTCCCCCCATTTAAAACATTCACTCCTGATTTATCTCTTTTTTCCATACTAATAGCAAAGCTAACTGAATTGTAATTGCTAACCCTGATATGGTCACCCACAGTCACTTCACCCACTTGTCCACCCTCATTTCCCAAATCTAAATCCAGAATTGCGTCTGCTGTCATTAGACTTGCCATGGATTGTGTAAATTATTTTTCCTGGACGTGTGAACTTTTCATTCTCAATGCCCCATATATTGTTTGAAATCCAATTTATATTGGGTTCATTGAGGTCTCCTCCTACTATTGCTCTCTTATTCCTACATGTGTGTCCTTCCATCTCCTTCTCAATATTTGCGAGTCTGTAGTATCCTCCTAGTAGTGTGACTGCCCTTATTTGATTCCTAAGCTCAACCCAGAAAGCCTCATTTGTTAACCCGTGTCATATATCATCCCTTCTCACAACTGTAAATGATCCTTTAAACAATGCTGCTGCTCACCCCCTGCCGACAGACATACAGACACAATAAGTCTACAAATACATTCCTGAAAGAGAGGAACTGAGAGACACCAGTCAGTGTACAGATATCTCCCTGAGAGAGAGAGGGGACTGAGAGGCACCAGTCAGTGTACAGATATCTCCCTGAGAGAGGGAGAGGGGACTGAGAGATACTTTGTGGGCGGCACGGTGGCACAGTGGTTAGCACTGCTGCCTCACAGCGCCTGAGACCCGGGTTCAATTCCCGCCTCAGGCGACTGACTGTGTGGAGTTTGCACGTTCTCCCCGTGTCTGCGTGGGTTTCCTCCGGGTGCTCCGGTTTCCTCCCGCAGTCCAAAAGATGTGCAGGGTCAGGTGAATTGGCCATGCTAAATTGCCCGTAGTGTTAGGTAAGGGGTAAATGTAGGGGTATGGGTGGGTTTCGCTTCGGCGGGTCGGTGTGGACTTGTTGGGCCAAAGGGCCTGTTTCGACACTGTAATGTAATCTAATCTAAAATCTAATCATACCAGTCAATGTACAGATATCTCCCTGAGAGAGAGCGGGGACTGAGAGTCACCAGTCAGTGTACAGATATCTCCCTGAGAGAGGGAGAGGGGACTGAGAGATACCAGTCAGTGTACAGATATCTCCCTGAGAGAGGGAGAGGGGACTGAGAGACACCAGTCAGTGTACACATATCTCCCTGAGAGAGAGAGGGACTGAGAGATACCAGTCAGTGTACAGATATCTCCCTGAGACAGAGAGGGGACTGAGAGACACCAGTCAGTGTACAGATATCTCCCTGAGAGAGAGAGAGAGACTGAGAGACACCAGTCAGTGGACAGATATCTCCCTGAGAGAGAGGGGACTGAGAGACACCATTCAGTGTACAGATATCTCCCTGAGAGAGAGAGAGAAAACTGAGAGACACCAGTCAGTGTACAGATATCTTCCTGAGAGAGAGAGAACTGAGAGACCCCAGTCAGTGTACAGATATCTCCCTGGGAGAGAGAGAGGGACTGAGAGACACCAGTCAGTGTACAGATATCTCACTGAGAGATAGAAGGACTGAGAGACACCAGTCAGTGTACAGATGTCTCCCTGAGAGAGAGAGGGACTGAGAGACACCAGTCAGTGTATAGATATCTCCCAGATAGACACCAGTCAGTGTACAGATATCTCCCTGAGAGAGAGAGAGGACTGAGTGACACCAGTCAGTGTACAGATATCTCCCTGAGAGAGAGAGAAAACTGAGAGACACCAATCAGTGTACAGATATCTCCCTGAGAGAGAGAGAACTGAGAGACCCCAGTCAGTGTACAGATATCTCCCTGAGAGAGAGGGTGGACTGAGAGACACCAGTCTGTATAGAGATATCTCCCTGAGAGAGAGGGGACTGAGAGACACTAGTCAGTGTACAGATTTCTCCCTGAGAGAGAGGGGACTGAGAGACACCAGTCAGTGTACAGATATTTCCCTGAGAGAGAGAGAGGGACTGAGAGACACCAGTCAGTGTACAGATGTCTCCCTGAGAGAGAGATGGACTGAGAGACACCAGTCAGTGTATAGATATCTCCCTAATAGACACCAGTCAGTGTACAGATATCTCCCTGAGAGAGAGGGGACTGAGAGACACCAGTCAGTGTACAGATATCTCCCTGAGAGAGAGGGGACTGAGAGACACCAGTCAGTGTACAGATATCTCCCTGAGAGAGAGGACTGAGAGACACCAGTCAGTGTACAGATATCTCCCTGAGTGAGAGAGGACTGAGAGACACCAGTCAGTGTACAGATATCTCCCTGAGAGAGAGAGGCGACTGACAGACACAAGTTAGTGTACAGATGTCTCCCTGAGAGAGAGAGAGACTGAGAGACACCAGTCAGTGTACAGATATCTCCCTGATAGACACCAGTCAGTGTACAGATATCTCCCTGAGTGAGAGGGGACTGAGAGACACCAGTCAGTGTACAGATATCTCCCTGAGAGAGAGAGAGGACTGAGAGACACCAGTCAGTGTACATATATCTCCCTGAGAGAGAGAGGGGACTGAGAGACACCAGTCAGTGTACAGATATCTCCCTGAGAGAGAGATAGGCAGAGAGACACCAGTCAGTGTACAGATATCTCCCTGAGAGAGAGAGGGACTGAGAGATACCAGTCAGTGTACAGATATCTCCCTGAGACAGAGAGGGGACTGAGAGACACCAGTCAGTGTACAGATATCTCCCTGAGAGAAAGAGAGAGACTGAGAGACACCAGTCAGTGGACAGATATCTCCCTGAGAGAGAGGGGACGAGAGACACCATTCAGTGTACAGATATCTCCCTGAGAGAGAGAGAGAAAACTGAGAGACACCAGTCAGTGTACAGATATCTTCCTGAGAGAGAGAGAACTGAGAGACCCCAGTCAGTGCACAGATATCACCCTGAGAGAGAGAGGGGGGACTGAGAGACACCAGTCTGTAGAGAGATATCTCCCTGAGAGAGAGGAGACTGAGAGACACCAGTCAGTGTACAGATATCTCCCTGGGAGAGAGAGAGGGACTGAGAGACACCAGTCAGTGTACAGATATCTCACTGAGAGATAGAAGGACTGAGAGACACCAGTCAGTGTACAGATGTCTCCCTGAGAGAGAGAGGGACTGAGAGACACCAGTCAGTGTATAGATATCTCCCAGATAGACACCAGTCAGTGTACAGATATCTCCCTGAGAGAGAGAGAGGACTGAGTGACACCAGTCAGTGTACAGATATCTCCCTGAGAGAGAGAGAAAACTGAGAGACACCAATCAGTGTACAGATATCTCCCTGAGAGAGAGAGAACTGAGAGACCCCAGTCAGTGTACAGATATCACCCTGAGAGAGAGGTTGGACTGAGAGACA
Source organism: Chiloscyllium plagiosum (assembly GCF_037043375.1). Lineage (NCBI taxonomy): Eukaryota > Metazoa > Chordata > Chondrichthyes > Orectolobiformes > Hemiscylliidae > Chiloscyllium > Chiloscyllium plagiosum. Next base: position 1,491,639 of record NW_028270178.1, read on the forward strand.
CCAGTCTGTATAGAGATATCTCCCTGAGAGAGAGGGGACTGAGAGACACCAGTCAGTGTACAGATATCTCCCTGGGAGAGAGAGAGGGACTGAGAGACACCAGTCAGTGTACAGATATCTCACTGAGAGATAGAAGGACTGAGAGACACCAGTCAGTGTACAGATGTCTCCCTGAGAGAGAGATGGACTGAGAGACACCAGTCAGTGTATAGATATCTCCCTAATAGACACCAGTCAGTGTACAGATATCTCCCTGAGAGAGAGGGGACTGAGAGACACCAGTCAGTGTACAGATATCTCCCTGAGAGAGAGGGGACTGAGAGACACCAGTCAGTGTACAGATATCTCACTGTGAGATAGAAGGACTGAGAGACACCAGTCAGTGTACAGATGTCTCCCTCAGAGAGAGAGGGACTGAGAGACACCAGTCAGTGTACAGGTATCTCCCTGAGAGAGAGAGGACTGAGAGACACCAGTCAGTGTACAGATATCTCCCTGAGAGAGAGAGGGGACTGAGAGACACCAGTCAGTGTACAGATATCTCCCTGAGAGAGAGATAGGCAGAGAGACCCCAGTCAGTGTACAGATATCACCCTGAGAGAGAGGGTGGACTGAGAGACACCAGTCTGTATAGAGATATCTCCCTGAGAGAGAGGGTCTGAGAGACACCAGTCAGTGTACAGATATCTCCCTGGGAGAGAGAGAGGGACTGAGAGACACCAGTCAGTGTACAGATATCTCACTGAGAGATAGAAGGACTGAGAGACACCAGTCAGTGTACAGATGTCTCCCTGAGAGAGGGACTGAGAGACACCAGTCAGTGTACAGATGTCTCCCTGATAGACACCAGTCAGTGTACAGATATCTCCCTGAGTGAGAGGGGACTGAGAGACACCAGTCAGTGTACAGAAATCTCGCTGAGAGAGAGAGGACTGAGAGACACCAGTCAGTGTACAGATATCTCCCTGAGAGAGAGAGGGGACTGAGAGACACCAGTCAGTGTACAGATATCTCCCTGAGAGAGAGATAGGCAGAGAGACACCAGTCAGTGTGCAGATATCTCCCTGAGAGAGGGGGGACTGAGAGACACCAGTCAGTGTACAGATATCTCACTGAGAGCGAGAGGGACTGAGAGACACCAGTCAGTGTACAGGTATCTCCCTGAGAGAGAGAGAGGACTGAGAGACCCCAGTCAGTGTACAGATATCTCCCTGAGTGAGAGAGGGGACTGAGAGACACCAGTCAGTATACAGATACCTCCCTGATAGGGAGAGGACTGAGAGACACCAGTCAGTGTACAGATATCTCACTGAGAGCAAGAGGGACTGAGAGACACCAGTCAGTGGACAGATATCTCCCTGAGAGAGAGAGGGACTGAGAGACACCAGTCAGTGTACAGATATCTCTCTGGGAGAGAGAGAGGGACTGAGAGACACCAGTCAGTGTACAGATATCTCACTGTGAGATAGAAGGACTGAGAGACACCAGTCAGTGTACAGATGTCTCCCTCAGAGAGAGAGGGACTGAGAGACACCAGTCAGTGTACAGATATCTCCCTGAGTGAGAGAGGACTGAGAGACACCAGTCAGTGTACAGATATCTCTCTGAGAGCGAGAGGGGACTGAGAGACACCAGTTAGTGTACAGATGTCTCCCTGAGAGAGAGAGGGACTGAGAGACACCAGTCAGTGTATAGATATCTCCCTGATCGACACCAGTCAGTGTACAGATATCTCCCTGAGTGAGAGGGGACTGAGAGACACCAGTCAGTGTACAGATATCTCCCTGAGAGAGAGAGGACTGAGAGACACCAGTCAGTGTACAGATATCTCCCTGAGTGAGAGAGGACTGAGAGACACCAGTCAGTGTACAGATATCTCCCTGAGAGAGAAAGGTGACTGAGAGACACCAGTTAGTGTACAGATGTCTCCCGGAGAGAGAGGGACCAAGAGACACCAGTCAGTGTATAGATATCTCCCTGATAGACACCAGTCAGTGTACAGATATCTCCCTGAGAGAGAGGGGACTGAGAGACACCAGTCAGTGTACAGATATCTCCCTGAGAGAGAGAGGGGACTGAGAGACACCAGTCAGTGTACAGATATCTCCCTGAGAGAGATATAGCTCGAGAGACACCAGTCAGTGTACAGATATCTCCGTGAGAGAAAGGGGACTGAGAGACACCAGTCAGTGTACAGATATCTCACTGAGAGAGAGGGGACTGAGAGACACCAGTCAGTGTACAGATATCTCTCTGAGTGAGAGAGGGGACTGAGAGACACCAGTCAGTGTACAGATATCTCCCTGAGAGAGAGAGAGAGACTGAGAGACACCAGTCAGTGGACAGATATCTCCCTGAGAGAGAGGGGACTGAGAGACACCATTCAGTGTACAGATATCTCCCTGAGAGAGAGAGAGAAAACTGAGAGACACCAGTCAGTGTACAGATATCTTCCTGAGAGAGAGAGAACTGAGAGACCCCAGTCAGTGTACAGATATCTCCCTGGGAGAGAGAGAGGGACTGAGAGACACCAGTCAGTGTACAGATATCTCACTGAGAGATAGAAGGACTGAGAGACACCAGTCAGTGTACAGATGTCTCCCTGAGAGAGAGATGGACTGAGAGACACCAGTCAGTGTATAGATATCTCCCAGATAGACACCAGTCAGTGTACAGATATCTCCCTGAGAGAGAGAGAGGACTGAGTGACACCAGTCAGTGTACAGATATCTCCCTGAGAGAGAGAGAAAACTGAGAGACACCAATCAGTGTACAGATATCTCCCTGAGAGAGAGAGAACTGAGAGACCCCAGTCAGTGTACAGATATCTCCCTGAGAGAGAGGGTGGACTGAGAGACACCAGTCTGTATAGAGATATCTCCCTGAGAGAGAGGGGACTGAGAGACACTAGTCAGTGTACAGATTTCTCCCTGAGAGAGAGGGGACTGAGAGACACCAGTCAGTGTACAGATATTTCCCTGAGAGAGAGAGGGACTGAGAGACACCAGTCAGTGTACAGATGTCTCCCTGAGAGAGAGATGGACTGAGAGACACCAGTCAGTGTATAGATATCTCCCTAATAGACACCAGTCAGTGTACAGATATCTCCCTGAGAGAGAGGGGACTGAGAGACACCAGTCAGTGTACAGATATCTCCCTGAGAGAGAGGGGACTGAGAGACACCAGTCAGTGTACAGATATCTCCCTGAGAGAGAGGACTGAGAGACACCAGTCAGTGTACAGATATCTCCCTGAGTGAGAGAGGACTGAGAGACACCAGTCAGTGTACAGATATCTCCCTGAGAGAGAGAGGCGACTGACAGACACAAGTTAGTGTACAGATGTCTCCCTGAGAGAGAGAGAGACTGAGAGACACCAGTCAGTGTACAGATATCTCCCTGATAGACACCAGTCAGTGTACAGATATCTCCCTGAGTGAGAGGGGACTGAGAGACTAAATTACCCATAGTGTTCAGGGATGTGCAGGTTAGGGTGGATTGGCCATGCTAAATTACCCCATAGTGTTCAGGGATGTAGAGGTTAGGTGCATTAGTCAGGGGGAAGTGTAGAGTAATAGGGAAATGGGACTGGGTGGGTTACTGTTCGGAGGGACAATGTGGACTTGCTGGGCTGAAGGACCTGTTTCCACATTGTAGGGAATCTAATTCTAATTCAAATAAATAGAAAGCGGGACATAACACCAGCGTTTCACTGGAGGCCCACTTAGCATAGTGATGAAACGTCTGAAAATGAACCTTTCACAACGAGCAAACTTAAATCAAGAAACTCAACCTGAGCTACAAATCTTCTCGAAACTCGCTCGCATTGATAGAGTGAATAGTCAGAGGCTTTTTCCCTGGGTAAAAATGGCTATCACAAGGGGACATAATTTCCTGAAGAAGGGCTTATGCCCGAAACATCGATTCTCCTGTTCCCTGGATGCTGCCTGACCTGCTGCGCTTTTCCAGCAACACATTTTCAGCTCTGATCTCCAGCATCTGCAGTCCTCACTTTCTCCATTGAGGGCCCAAGGGCCTGTACTGTGCTGTACTGTTCTGTGTTCTTCTAGACTGTCTGCAGTGTTCAGTTTTCTATGAATACCACAAGCTTTCTCTTTCTGTTTAACCTTCTCCTGTATTTTTCCAGGCGTCCATGGAGGTCCCGATTTAGCAATACTTCTGGTTTTTGAAGGGAGCATGTCTGCTTTGTGCCGTAAAGATCTCACTTTTTAGTGCTTCCCACTGGTTAACCATGGATATATCCTTTAGCATTCCTGTCCAGTTCACCTCAGCCAAATCACTTCTCAGTTTTGTAAAATATGCCTTCTCCCTCCCCCCATTTAAAACATTCACTCCTGATTTATCTCTTTTTTCCATACTAATAGCAAAGCTAACTGAATTGTAATTGCTAACCCTGATATGGTCACCCACAGTCACTTCACCCACTTGTCCACCCTCATTTCCCAAATCTAAATCCAGAATTGCGTCTGCTGTCATTAGACTTGCCATGGATTGTGTAAATTATTTTTCCTGGACGTGTGAACTTTTCATTCTCAATGCCCCATATATTGTTTGAAATCCAATTTATATTGGGTTCATTGAGGTCTCCTCCTACTATTGCTCTCTTATTCCTACATGTGTGTCCTTCCATCTCCTTCTCAATATTTGCGAGTCTGTAGTATCCTCCTAGTAGTGTGACTGCCCTTATTTGATTCCTAAGCTCAACCCAGAAAGCCTCATTTGTTAACCCGTGTCATATATCATCCCTTCTCACAACTGTAAATGATCCTTTAAACAATGCTGCTGCTCACCCCCTGCCGACAGACATACAGACACAATAAGTCTACAAATACATTCCTGAAAGAGAGGAACTGAGAGACACCAGTCAGTGTACAGATATCTCCCTGAGAGAGAGAGGGGACTGAGAGGCACCAGTCAGTGTACAGATATCTCCCTGAGAGAGGGAGAGGGGACTGAGAGATACTTTGTGGGCGGCACGGTGGCACAGTGGTTAGCACTGCTGCCTCACAGCGCCTGAGACCCGGGTTCAATTCCCGCCTCAGGCGACTGACTGTGTGGAGTTTGCACGTTCTCCCCGTGTCTGCGTGGGTTTCCTCCGGGTGCTCCGGTTTCCTCCCGCAGTCCAAAAGATGTGCAGGGTCAGGTGAATTGGCCATGCTAAATTGCCCGTAGTGTTAGGTAAGGGGTAAATGTAGGGGTATGGGTGGGTTTCGCTTCGGCGGGTCGGTGTGGACTTGTTGGGCCAAAGGGCCTGTTTCGACACTGTAATGTAATCTAATCTAAAATCTAATCATACCAGTCAATGTACAGATATCTCCCTGAGAGAGAGCGGGGACTGAGAGTCACCAGTCAGTGTACAGATATCTCCCTGAGAGAGGGAGAGGGGACTGAGAGATACCAGTCAGTGTACAGATATCTCCCTGAGAGAGGGAGAGGGGACTGAGAGACACCAGTCAGTGTACAGATATCTCCCTGAGAGAGAGAGGGACTGAGAGATACCAGTCAGTGTACAGATATCTCCCTGAGACAGAGAGGGGACTGAGAGACACCAGTCAGTGGACAGATATCTCCCTGAGAGAGAGGGGACTGAGAGACACCATTCAGTGTACAGATATCTCCCTGAGAGAGAGAGAGAAAACTGAGAGACACCAGTCAGTGTACAGATATCTTCCTGAGAGAGAGAGAACTGAGAGACCCCAGTCAGTGTACAGATATCTCCCTGGGAGAGAGAGAGGGACTGAGAGACACCAGTCAGTGTACAGATATCTCACTGAGAGATAGAAGGACTGAGAGACACCAGTCAGTGTACAGATGTCTCCCTGAGAGAGAGAGGGACTGAGAGACACCAGTCAGTGTATAGATATCTCCCAGATAGACACCAGTCAGTGTACAGATATCTCCCTGAGAGAGAGAGAGGACTGAGTGACACCAGTCAGTGTACAGATATCTCCCTGAGAGAGAGAGAAAACTGAGAGACACCAATCAGTGTACAGATATCTCCCTGAGAGAGAGAGAACTGAGAGACCCCAGTCAGTGTACAGATATCTCCCTGAGAGAGAGGGTGGACTGAGAGACACCAGTCTGTATAGAGATATCTCCCTGAGAGAGAGGGGACTGAGAGACACTAGTCAGTGTACAGATTTCTCCCTGAGAGAGAGGGGACTGAGAGACACCAGTCAGTGTACAGATATTTCCCTGAGAGAGAGAGAGGGACTGAGAGACACCAGTCAGTGTACAGATGTCTCCCTGAGAGAGAGATGGACTGAGAGACACCAGTCAGTGCATAGATATCTCCCTAATAGACACCAGTCAGTGTACAGATATCTCCCTGAGAGAGAGGGGACTGAGAGACACCAGTCAGTGTACAGATATCTCCCTGAGAGAGAGGGGACTGAGAGACACCAGTCAGTGTACAGATATCTCCCTGAGAGAGAGGACTGAGAGACACCAGTCAGTGTACAGATATCTCCCTGAGTGAGAGAGGACTGAGAGACACCAGTCAGTGTACAGATATCTCCCTGAGAGAGAGAGGCGACTGACAGACACAAGTTAGTGTACAGATGTCTCCCTGAGAGAGAGAGAGACTGAGAGACACCAGTCAGTGTACAGATATCTCCCTGATAGACACCAGTCAGTGTACAGATATCTCCCTGAGTGAGAGGGGACTGAGAGACACCAGTCAGTGTACAGATATCTCCCTGAGAGAGAGAGAGGACTGAGAGACACCAGTCAGTGTACATATATCTCCCTGAGAGAGAGAGGGGACTGAGAGACACCAGTCAGTGTACAGATATCTCCCTGAGAGAGAGATAGGCAGAGAGACACCAGTCAGTGTACAGATATCTCCCTGAGAGAGAGAGGGACTGAGAGATACCAGTCAGTGTACAGATATCTCCCTGAGACAGAGAGGGGACTGAGAGACACCAGTCAGTGTACAGATATCTCCCTGAGAGAAAGAGAGAGACTGAGAGACACCAGTCAGTGGACAGATATCTCCCTGAGAGAGAGGGGACGAGAGACACCATTCAGTGTACAGATATCTCCCTGAGAGAGAGAGAGAAAACTGAGAGACACCAGTCAGTGTACAGATATCTTCCTGAGAGAGAGAGAACTGAGAGACCCCAGTCAGTGCACAGATATCACCCTGAGAGAGAGAGGGGGGACTGAGAGACACCAGTCTGTAGAGAGATATCTCCCTGAGAGAGAGGAGACTGAGAGACACCAGTCAGTGTACAGATATCTCCCTGGGAGAGAGAGAGGGACTGAGAGACACCAGTCAGTGTACAGATATCTCACTGAGAGATAGAAGGACTGAGAGACACCAGTCAGTGTACAGATGTCTCCCTGAGAGAGAGAGGGACTGAGAGACACCAGTCAGTGTATAGATATCTCCCAGATAGACACCAGTCAGTGTACAGATATCTCCCTGAGAGAGAGAGAGGACTGAGTGACACCAGTCAGTGTACAGATATCTCCCTGAGAGAGAGAGAAAACTGAGAGACACCAATCAGTGTACAGATATCTCCCTGAGAGAGAGAGAACTGAGAGACCCCAGTCAGTGTACAGATATCACCCTGAGAGAGAGGTTGGACTGAGAGACACCAGTCTGTATAGAGATATCTCCCTGAGAGAGAGGGGACTGAGAGACACCAGTCAGTGTACAGATATCTCCCTGGGAGAGAGAGAGGGACTGAGAGACACCAGTCAGTGTACAGATATCTCACTGAGAGATAGAAGGACTGAGAGACACCAGTCAGTGTACAGATGTCTCCCTGAGAGAGAGATGGACTGAGAGACACCAGTCAGTGTATAGATATCTCCCTAATAGACACCAGTCAGTGTACAGATATCTCCCTGAGAGAGAGGGGACTGAGAGACACCAGTCAGTGTACAGATATCTCCCTGAGAGAGAGGGGACTGAGAGACACCAGTCAGTGTACAGATATCTCACTGTGAGATAGAAGGACTGAGAGACACCAGTCAGTGTACAGATGTCTCCCTCAGAGAGAGAGGGACTGAGAGACACCAGTCAGTGTACAGGTATCTCCCTGAGAGAGAGAGGACTGAGAGACACCAGTCAGTGTACAGATATCTCCCTGAGAGAGAGAGGGGACTGAGAGACACCAGTCAGTGTACAGATATCTCCCTGAGAGAGAGATAGGCAGAGAGACCCCAGTCAGTGTACAGATATCACCCTGAGAGAGAGGGTGGACTGAGAGACACCAGTCTGTATAGAGATATCTCCCTGAGAGAGAGGGTCTGAGAGACACCAGTCAGTGTACAGATATCTCCCTGGGAGAGAGAGAGGGACTGAGAGACACCAGTCAGTGTACAGATATCTCACTGAGAGATAGAAGGACTGAGAGACACCAGTCAGTGTACAGATGTCTCCCTGAGAGAGGGACTGAGAGACACCAGTCAGTGTACAGATGTCTCCCTGATAGACACCAGCCAGTGTACAGATATCTCCCTGAGTGAGAGGGGACTGAGAGACACCAGTCAGTGTACAGAAATCTCGCTGAGAGAGAGAGGACTGAGAGACACCAGTCAGTGTACAGATATCTCCCTGAGAGAGAGAGGGGACTGAGAGACACCAGTCAGTGTACAGATATCTCCCTGAGAGAGAGATAGGCAGAGAGACACCAGTCAGTGTGCAGATATCTCCCTGAGAGAGGGGGGACTGAGAGACACCAGTCAGTGTACAGATATCTCACTGAGAGCGAGAGGGACTGAGAGACACCAGTCAGTGTACAGGTATCTCCCTGAGAGAGAGAGGACTGAGAGACCCCAGTCAGTGTACAGATATCTCCCTGAGTGAGAGAGGGGACTGAGAGACACCAGTCAGTATACAGATACCTCCCTGATAGGGAGAGGACTGAGAGACACCAGTCAGTGTACAGATATCTCACTGAGAGCAAGAGGGACTGAGAGACACCAGTCAGTGGACAGATATCTCCCTGAGAGAGAGAGGGACTGAGAGACACCAGTCAGTGTACAGATATCTCTCTGGGAGAGAGAGAGGGACTGAGAGACACCAGTCAGTGTACAGATATCTCACTGTGAGATAGAAGGACTGAGAGACACCAGTCAGTGTACAGATGTCTCCCTCAGAGAGAGAGGGACTGAGAGACACCAGTCAGTGTACAGATATCTCCCTGAGTGAGAGAGGACTGAGAGACACCAGTCAGTGTACAGATATCTCTCTGAGAGCGAGAGGGGACTGAGAGACACCAGTTAGTGTACAGATGTCTCCCTGAGAGAGAGAGGGACTGAGAGACACCAGTCAGTGTATAGATATCTCCCTGATCGACACCAGTCAGTGTACAGATATCTCCCTGAGTGAGAGGGGACTGAGAGACACCAGTCAGTGTACAGATATCTCCCTGAGAGAGAGAGGACTGAGAGACACCAGTCAGTGTACAGATATCTCCCTGAGTGAGAGAGGACTGAGAGACACCAGTCAGTGTACAGATATCTCCCTGAGAGAGAAAGGTGACTGAGAGACACCAGTTAGTGTACAGATGTCTCCCGGAGAGAGAGGGACCAAGAGACACCAGTCAGTGTATAGATATCTCCCTGATAGACACCAGTCAGTGTACAGATATCTCCCTGAGAGAGAGGGGACTGAGAGACACCAGTCAGTGTACAGATATCTCCCTGAGAGAGAGAGGGGACTGAGAGACACCAGTCAGTGTACAGATATCTCCCTGAGAGAGATATAGCTCGAGAGACACCAGTCAGTGTACAGATATCTCCGTGAGAGAAAGGGGACTGAGAGACACCAGTCAGTGTACAGATATCTCACTGAGAGAGAGGGGACTGAGAGACACCAGTCAGTGTACAGATATCTCTCTGAGTGAGAGAGGGGACTGAGAGACGCCAGTCAGTGGATAGATATCTCCCTGAGTGAGAGAGGGACTGAGAGACACCAGTCAGTGGACAGATATCTCCCTGAGAGAGAGAGGGACTGAGAGACACCAGTCAGTGTACAGATATTTCCCTGAGAGAGAAAGAGGACTGAGAGACATCAGTCAGTGTACAGATATTTCCCTGAGAGAGAGAGAGAGGACTGAGAGACATCAGTCAGTGTACAGGTATCTCCCTGATAGACACCAGTCAGTGCACAGATATCTCCCTGAGTGAGAGGGGACTGAGAGACACCAGTCAGTGTACAGATATCTCCCTGAGAGAGAGAGGACTGAGAGACACCAGTCAGTGTACAGATATATCCCTGAGAGAGAGAGAGGACTAAGAGACACCAGTCAGTGTTCAGATATCTACCTGAGAGAGACAGAAAACTGAGAGACACCAGTCAGTGTTCAGATATCTCCCTGAGAAAGAGAGAACTGAGAGACCCCAGTCAGTGTACAGATATCACCCTGAGAGAGAGGGTGGACTGAGAGACACCAGTCTGTATGGAGATATCTCCCTGAGAGAGAGGGGACTGAGAGACACCAGTCAGTGTACAGATATCTCCCTGGGAGAGAGAGAGGGACTGAGAGACACCAGTCAGTGTACAGATATCTCACTGAGAGATAGAAGGACTGAGAGACACCAGTCAGTGTGCAGATGTCTCACTGAGAGAGAGAGGGACTGAGATACACCAGTCAGTGTATAGATATCTCCCTAATAGACACAAGTCAGTGTCCAGATATCTCCCTGAGAGAGAGGTGACTGAGAGACACCAGTCAGTGTACAGATATCTCCCTGAGAGATAGGACTGAGAGACACCAGTCAGTGTACAGATATCTCCCTGAGTGAGAGAGGACTGAGAGTCACCAGTCAGTGTACAGATATTACCTTTGAGAGAGAGAGGGGACTGACAGACACCAGTTAGTGTACAGATGTCTCCCTGAGAGAGAGAGGGACTGAGAGACACCAGTCAGTGTACAGATATCTCCCTGAGTGAGAGGGGACTGAGAGACACCAGTCAGTGTACAGATATCTCCCTGAGAGAGAGAGGACAGAGAGACACCAGTCAGTGTACAGATATCTCCCTGAGAGAGAGAGAGGACTGAGAGACACCAGTCAGTGTACAGATATCTCCCTGAGAGAGAGATAGGCAGAGAGACACCAGTCAGTGTACAGATATCTCCCTGAGAGAGAGGGGACTGAGAGACACCAGTCAGTGTACAGATATCTCCCTGAGAGAGTGGGGACTGAGAGACACCAGTCAGTGTACAGGTATCTCCCTGGGACAGAGAGGACTGAGAGACACCAGTCAGTGTACAGATATCTCCCTGAGTGAGAGAGGGGACTGAGAGACACCAGTTGGTAGACAGATACCTCCCTGAGAGGGAGAGGACTGAGAGACACCAGTCAGTGTACAGATATCTCACTGAGAGCAAGAGGGACTGAGAGACAACAGTCAGTGGACAGATATGTCCCTGAGAGAGAGAGGGACTGAGAGACACCAGTCAGTGTACAGATATCTCCCTGAGTGAGAGAGGGGACTGAGAGACACCAGTCGGTAGACAGATACCTCCCTGAGAGGGAGAGGACTGAGAGACACAAGTCAATGTACAGATATCTCACTGAGAGATAGAAGGACTGAGAGACACCAGTCAGTGTACAGATGTCTCCCTGAGAGAGAGATGGACTGAGAGACACCAGTCAGTGTATAGATATCTCCCTGATAGACACCAGTCAGTGTACAGATATCTCCCTGAGAGAGAGGGGACTGAGAGACACCAGTCAGTGTACAGTTATCTCCCTGAGAGAGAGGACTGAGAGACACCAGTCAGTGCACAGATATCTCCCTGAGTGAGAGACGACTTAGAGACACCAGTCAGTGTACAGATACCTCCCTGAGAGAGAGAGGGGACTGAGAGACACCATTCAGTGTACAGATGTCTCCCTGAGAGAGAGAGGGACCGAGAGACACCAGTCAGTGTACAGATGTCTCCCTGATAGACACCAGTCAGTGTACAGATATGTCCCTGAGTGAGAGGAGACTGAGAGACACCAGTCAGTGTACAGATATCTCCCTGAGAGAGAGAGGACTGAGAGACACCAGTCAGTGTACAGATATCTCCCTGAGAGAGAGAGGGGACTGAGAGACACCAGTCAGTGTACAGATATCTCCCTCAGAGAGAGATAGGCAGAGAGACACGAGTCAGTGTACAGATATCTCCCTGAGAGAGAGGGGACTGAGAGACACCAGTCAGTGTACAGGTATCTCCCTGAGAGAGAGAGGACTGAGAGACACCAGTCAGTGTACAGATATCTCCCTGAGAGAGAGAGGGGACTGAGAGACACCAGTCAGTGTACAGATATCTCCCTGAGAGAGAGATAGGCAGAGAGACACCAGTCAGTGTGCAGATATCTCCCTGAGAGAGGGGGGACTGAGAGACACCAGTCAGTGTACAGATATCTCACTGAGAGCGAGAGGGACTGAGAGACACCAGTCAGTGTACAGGTATCTCCCTGAGAGAGAGAGGACTGAGAGACCCCAGTCAGTGTACAGATATCTCCCTGAGTGAGAGAGGGGACTGAGAGACACCAGTCAGTATACAGATACCTCCCTGATAGGGAGAGGACTGAGAGACACCAGTCAGTGTACAGATATCTCACTGAGAGCAAGAGGGACTGAGAGACACCAGTCAGTGGACAGATATCTCCCTGAGAGAGAGAGGGACTGAGAGACACCAGTCAGTGTACAGATATCTCTCTGGGAGAGAGAGAGGGACTGAGAGACACCAGTCAGTGTACAGATATCTCACTGTGAGATAGAAGGACTGAGAGACACCAGTCAGTGTACAGATGTCTCCCTCAGAGAGAGAGGGACTGAGAGACACCAGTCAGTGTACAGATATCTCCCTGAGTGAGAGAGGACTGAGAGACACCAGTCAGTGTACAGATATCTCTCTGAGAGCGAGAGGGGACTGAGAGACACCAGTTAGTGTACAGATGTCTCCCTGAGAGAGAGAGGGACTGAGAGACACCAGTCAGTGTATAGATATCTCCCTGATCGACACCAGTCAGTGTACAGATATCTCCCTGAGTGAGAGGGGACTGAGAGACACCAGTCAGTGTACAGATATCTCCCTGAGAGAGAGAGGACTGAGAGACACCAGTCAGTGTACAGATATCTCCCTGAGTGAGAGAGGACTGAGAGACACCAGTCAGTGTACAGATATCTCCCTGAGAGAGAAAGGTGACTGAGAGACACCAGTTAGTGTACAGATGTCTCCCGGAGAGAGAGGGACCAAGAGACACCAGTCAGTGTATAGATATCTCCCTGATAGACACCAGTCAGTGTACAGATATCTCCCTGAGAGAGAGGGGACTGAGAGACACCAGTCAGTGTACAGATATCTCCCTGAGAGAGAGAGGGGACTGAGAGACACCAGTCAGTGTACAGATATCTCCCTGAGAGAGATATAGCTCGAGAGACACCAGTCAGTGTACAGATATCTCCGTGAGAGAAAGGGGACTGAGAGACACCAGTCAGTGTACAGATATCTCACTGAGAGAGAGGGGACTGAGAGACACCAGTCAGTGTACAGATATCTCTCTGAGTGAGAGAGGGGACTGAGAGACGCCAGTCAGTGGATAGATATCTCCCTGAGTGAGAGAGGGACTGAGAGACACCAGTCAGTGGACAGATATCTCCCTGAGAGAGAGAGGGACTGAGAGACACCAGTCAGTGTACAGATATTTCCCTGAGAGAGAAAGAGGACTGAGAGACATCAGTCAGTGTACAGATATTTCCCTGAGAGAGAGAGAGAGGACTGAGAGACATCAGTCAGTGTACAGGTATCTCCCTGATAGACACCAGTCAGTGCACAGATATCTCCCTGAGTGAGAGGGGACTGAGAGACACCAGTCAGTGTACAGATATCTCCCTGAGAGAGAGAGGACTGAGAGACACCAGTCAGTGTACAGATATATCCCTGAGAGAGAGAGAGGACTAAGAGACACCAGTCAGTGTTCAGATATCTACCTGAGAGAGACAGAAAACTGAGAGACACCAGTCAGTGTTCAGATATCTCCCTGAGAAAGAGAGAACTGAGAGACCCCAGTCAGTGTACAGATATCACCCTGAGAGAGAGGGTGGACTGAGAGACACCAGTCTGTATGGAGATATCTCCCTGAGAGAGAGGGGACTGAGAGACACCAGTCAGTGTACAGATATCTCCCTGGGAGAGAGAGAGGGACTGAGAGACACCAGTCAGTGTACAGATATCTCACTGAGAGATAGAAGGACTGAGAGACACCAGTCAGTGTGCCGATGTCTCACTGAGAGAGAGAGGGACTGAGATACACCAGTCAGTGTATAGATATCTCCCTAATAGACACAAGTCAGTGTCCAGATATCTCCCTGAGAGAGAGGTGACTGAGAGACACCAGTCAGTGTACAGATATCTCCCTGAGAGATAGGACTGAGAGACACCAGTCAGTGTACAGATATCTCCCTGAGTGAGAGAGGACTGAGAGTCACCAGTCAGTGTACAGATATTACCTTTGAGAGAGAGAGGGGACTGACAGACACCAGTTAGTGTACAGATGTCTCCCTGAGAGAGAGAGGGACTGAGAGACACCAGTCAGTGTACAGATATCTCCCTGAGTGAGAGGGGACTGAGAGACACCAGTCAGTGTACAGATATCTCCCTGAGAGAGAGAGGACAGAGAGACACCAGTCAGTGTACAGATATCTCCCTGAGAGAGAGAGAGGACTGAGAGACACCAGTCAGTGTACAGATATCTCCCTGAGAGAGAGATAGGCAGAGAGACACCAGTCAGTGTACAGATATCTCCCTGAGAGAGAGGGGACTGAGAGACACCAGTCAGTGTACAGATATCTCCCTGAGAGAGTGGGGACTGAGAGACACCAGTCAGTGTACAGGTATCTCCCTGGGAGAGAGAGGACTGAGAGACACCAGTCAGTGTACAGATATCTCCCTGAGTGAGAGAGGGGACTGAGAGACACCAGTTGGTAGACAGATACCTCCCTGAGAGGGAGAGGACTGAGAGACACCAGTCAGTGTACAGATATCTCACTGAGAGCAAGAGGGACTGAGAGACAACAGTCAGTGGACAGATATGTCCCTGAGAGAGAATGGGACTGAGAGACACCAGTCAGTGTACAGATATCTCCCTGAGTGAGAGAGGGGACTGAGAGACACCAGTCGGTAGACAGATACCTCCCTGAGAGGGAGAGGACTGAGAGACACAAGTCAATGTACAGATATCTCACTGAGAGATAGAAGGACTGAGAGACACCAGTCAGTGTACAGATGTCTCCCTGAGAGAGAGATGGACTGAGAGACACCAGTCAGTGTATAGATATCTCCCTGATAGACACCAGTCAGTGTACAGATATCTCCCTGAGAGAGAGGGGACTGAGAGACACCAGTCAGTGTACAGTTATCTCCCTGAGAGAGAGGACTGAGAGACACCAGTCAGTGCACAGATATCTCCCTGAGTGAGAGACGACTTAGAGACACCAGTCAGTGTACAGATATCTCCCTGAGAGAGAGAGGGGACTGAGAGACACCATTCAGTGTACAGATGTCTCCCTGAGAGAGAGAGGGACTGAGAGACACCAGTCAGTGTACAGATGTCTCCCTGATAGACACCAGTCAGTGTACAGATATGTCCCTGAGTGAGAGGAGACTGAGAGACACCAGTCAGTGTACAGATATCTCCCTGAGAGAGAGAGGACTGAGAGACACCAGTCAGTGTACAGATATCTCCCTGAGAGAGAGAGGGGACTGAGAGACACCAGTCAGTGTACAGATATCTCCCTCAGAGAGAGATAGGCAGAGAGACACGAGTCAGTGTACAGATATCTCCCTGAGAGAGAGGGGACTGAGAGACACCAGTCAGTGTACAGGTATCTCCCTGAGAGAGAGAGGACTGAGAGACACCAGTCAGTGTACAGATATCTCTCTGGGAGAGAGAGAGGGACTGAGAGACACCAGTCAGTGTACAGATATCTCACTGTGAGATAGAAGGACTGAGAGACACCAGTCAGTGTACAGATGTCACCCTCAGAGAGAGAGGGACTGAGAGACACCAGTCAGTGTACAGATATCTCCCTGAGTGAGAGAGGACTGAGAGACACCAGTCAGTGTACAGATATCTCTCTGAGAGCGAGAGGGGACTGAGAGACACCAGTCAGTGTACAGGTATCTCCCTGAGAGAGAGAGAGAGGACTGAGAGACATCAGTCAGTGTACAGATATCTCCCTGAGAGAGAGATAGGCAGAGAGACACCAGTCAGTGTACAGATATCTCCCTGAGAGAGAGGGGACTGAGAGACACCAGTCAGTGTACAGATATCTCCCTGAGAGAGAGGGGACTGAGAGACACCAGTCAGTGTAGAGGTATCTCCCTGAGAGAGAGAGGACTGAGAGACACTAGTCAGTGTACAGATATCTCCCTGAGTGAGAGAGGGGACTGAGAGACACCAGTCAGTGTACGGATATCTCCCTGAGAGGGAGAGGACTGAGAGACACCAGTCAGTGTTCAGATATCTCACTGAGAGCAAGAGGGACTGAGAGACACCAGTCAGTGGACAGATATCTCCCTGAGAGAGAGAAGGACTGAGAGACACCAGTCAGTGTACAGATATCTCCCTGAGAGAGAGAGGGACTGAGAGACACCAGTCAGTGTACAGATATCTCCCTGAGAGAGAAAGAGGACTGAGAGACATCAGTCAGTGTACAGATAGTTCCCTGTGAGAGAGAGAAAGAAGACTGAGAGACACCAGTCAGTGTACAGATGTCTCCCTGAGAGAGAGAGGGACTGAGAGACACCAGTCAGTGTATAGATATCTCCCTGATCGACACCAGTTAGTGGACAGATATCTCCCTGAGTGAGAGGGGACTGAGAGACACCAGTCAGTGTACAGATATCTCCCTGAGAGAGAGAGGACTGAGAGACACCAGTCAGTGTACAGATATCTCCCTGAGTGAGAGAGGACTGAGAGACACCAGTCAGTGTACAGATATCTCCCTGAGAGAGAAAGGGGACTGAGAGACACCAGTTAGTGTACAGATGTCTCCCGGAGAGAGAGAGGGACCAAGAGACACCAGTCAGTGTATAGATATCTCCCTGATAGACACCAGTCAGTGTACAGATATCTCCCTGAGTGACAGGGGACTGAGAGACACCAGTCAGTGCACAGATATCTCCCTGAGAGAGAGAGGACTGAGAGACACCAGTCAGTGTACAGATATCTCCCTGAGAGAGAGAGGGGACTGAGAGACACCAGTCAGTGTACAGATATCTCCCTGAGAGAGAGAT
Organism: Chiloscyllium plagiosum; assembly: GCF_037043375.1. NCBI lineage: Eukaryota > Metazoa > Chordata > Chondrichthyes > Orectolobiformes > Hemiscylliidae > Chiloscyllium > Chiloscyllium plagiosum. Next base: position 1,508,911 of record NW_028270178.1, read on the forward strand.
AGGCAGAGAGACACCAGTCAGTGTACAGATATCTCCCAGAGAGAAAGGGGACTGAGAGACACCAGTCAGTGTACAGATATCTCACTGAGAGAGAGGGGACTGAGAGACACCAGTCAGTGTACAGATATCTCCCTGAGTGAGAGAGGGGACTGAGAGACGCCAGTCAGTGGATAGATATCTCCCTGAGAGAGAGAGGGACTGAGAGACACCAGTCAGTGGACAGATATCTCCCTGAGAGAGAGAGGGACTGAGAGACACCAGTCAGTGTACAGATATTTCCCTGAGAGAGAAAGAGGACTGAGAGACATCAGTCAGTGTACAGATATTTCCCTGAGAGAGAGAGAGAGGACTGAGAGACATCAGTCAGTGTACAGGTATCTCCCTGATAGACACCAGTCAGTGTACAGATATCTCCCTGAGTGAGAGGGGACTGAGAGACACCAGTCAGTGTACAGATATCTCCCTGAGAGAGAGAGGACTGAGAGACACCAGTCAGTGTTCAGATATATCCCTGAGAGAGAGAGAGGACTAAGAGACACCAGTCAGTGTTCAGATATCTCCCTGAGAGAGACAGAAAACTGAGAGACACCAGTCAGTGTACAGATATCTCCCTGAGAAAGAGAGAACTGAGAGACCCCAGTCAGTGTACAGATATCACCCTGAGAGAGAGGGTGGACTGAGAAACACCAGTCTGTATAGAGATATCTCCCTGAGAGAGAGGGGACTGAGAGACACCAGTCACTGTACAGATATCTCCCTGGGAGAGAGAGAGGGACTGAGAGACACCAGTCAGTGTACAGATATCTCACTGAGTGATAGAAGGACTGAGAGACACCAGTGTGCAGATGTCTCACTGAGAGAGAGAGGGACTGAGAGACACCAGTCAGTGTATAGATATCTCCCTAATAGACACCAGTCAGTGTACAGATATCTCCCTGAGAGAGAGGGGACTGAGAGACACCAGTCAGTGTACAGATATCTCCCTGAGAGATAGGACTGAGAGACACCAGTCAGTGTACAGATATCTCCCTGAGTGAGAGAGGACTGAGAGACACCAGTCAGTGTACAGATATCTCCCTGAGAGAGAGCGGGGACTGAGAGACACCAGTCAGTGTACAGATATCTCCCTGAGAGAGAGATAGGCAGAGAGACACCAGTCAGTGTACAGATATCTCACTGAGTGATAGAAGGACTGAGAGACACCAGTCAGTGTACAGATATCTCACTGAGAGATAGAAGGACTGAGAGACACCAGTCAGTGTACAGATGTCTCCCTGAGAGAGAGATGGACTGAGAGACACCAGTCAGTGTATAGATATCTCCCTAATAGACACCAGTCAGTGTACAGATATCTCCCTGAGAGAGAGGGGACTGAGAGACACCAGTCAGTGTACAGATATCTCCCTGAGAGATAGGACTGAGAGACACCAGTCAGTGTACAGATATCTCCCTGAGTGAGAGAGGACTGAGAGACACCAGTCAGTGTACAGATATCTCCCTGAGAGAGAGAGGGGACTGAGAGACATCAGTCAGTGTACAGATATCTCCCTGAGAGAGAGATAGGCAGAGAGACACCAGTCAGTGTACAGATATCTCCCTGAGAGAGAGGGGACTGAGAGACACCAGTCAGTGTACAGATATCTTCCTGAGAGAGTGGGGACTGAGATACACCAGTCAGTGTACAGGTATCTCCCTGATAGAGAGAGGACTGAGAGACACCTGTCAGTGTACAGATATCTCCCTGAGTGAGAGAGGGGACTGAGAGACACCAGTCGGTAGACAGATACCTCCCTGAGAGGGAGAGGACTGAGAGACACCAGTCAATGTACAGATATCTCACTGAGAGCAAGAGGGACTGAGAGACACCAGTCAGTGGACAGATATCTCCCTGAGAGAGAGAGGGACTGAGAGACACCAGTCAGTGTACAGATATTTCCCTGAGAGAGAGAGAGAGGACTGACAGACATCAGTCAGTGTACAGGTATCTCCCTGATAGACACCAGTCAGTTTACAGATATCTCGCTGAGTGAGAGGGGACTGAGAGACACCAGTCAGTGTACAGATATCTCCCTGAGAGAGAGAGAGGACTGAGAGACACCAGTCAGTGTACAGATATCTCCCTGAGAGAGAGAGAAAACTGAGAGACACCAGTCAGTGTACAGATATCTCCCTGAGAGAGAGAGAACTGAGAGACCCAAGTCAGTGTACAGATATCACCCTGAGAGAGAGGGTGGACTGAGAGACACCAGTCTGTATAGAGATATCTCCCTGAGAGAGAGGGGACTGAGAGACACCAGTCAGTGTACAGATATCTCATTGTGGGAGAGAGAGGGACTGAGAGACACCAGTCAGTGTACAGATATCTCACTGAGAGATAGAAGGACTGAGAGACACCAGTCATTGTACAGATGTCTCCCTGAGAGAGAGAGGGACTGAGAGACACCAGTCAGTGTATAGATATCTCCCTGATAGACACCAGTCAGTGTACAGATATCTCCCTGAGTGAGAGAGGACTGAGAGACACCAGTCAGTGTACAGATATCTCCCTGAGAAAGAGAGGGGACTGAGAGACACCACTCAGTGTATAGATATCTCCCTGTTAGACACCAGTCAGTGAACAGATATCTCCCCGTGTGAGAGAGGACTGAGAGACACCAGTCAGTGTACAGATATCTCCCTGAGAGAGAGAGGGGACTGAGAGACACCAGTTAGTATACAGATGTCTCCCTGAGAGAGAGAGGGACTGAGAGACACCAGTCAGTGTATAGATATCTCCCAGATAGACACCAGTCAGTGTACAGATATCTCCCTGAGTGAGAGGGGACTGAGAGACACCAGTCAGTGTACAGATATCTCCCTGAGAGAGAGAGGGGACTGAGAGACACCAGTCAGTGTACAGATATCTCCCTGAGAGAGAGATAGGCAGAGAGACACCAGTCAGTGTACAGATATCTCCCTGAGAGAGAGGGGACTGAGAGACACCAGTCAGTGTACAGATATCTCCCTGAGAGAGAGGGGACTGAGAGACACCAGTCAGTGTACAGGTATCTCCCTGAGAGAGAGAGGACTGAGAGACACTAGTCAGTGTACAGAAATCTCCCTGAGTGAGAGAGGGGACTCAGAGACACCAGTCAGTGTACAGATATCTCCCTGAGAGGGAGAGGACTGAGAGACACCAGTCAGTGTTCAGATATCTCCCTGAGTGAGAGACGACTTAGAGACACCAGTCAGTGTACAGATATCTCCCTGAGAGAGAGAGGGGACTGAGAGACACCATTCAGTGTACAGATGTCTCCCTGAGAGAGAGAGGGACTGAGAGACACCAGTCAGTGTACAGATATCTCCCTGAGAGAGAGAGAGAAAACTGAGAGACACCAGTCAGTGTACAGATATCTCCCTGAGAGAGAGAGAACTGAGAGACACCAGTCAGTGTACAGATATCTCCCTGAGAGAGAGAGGGGACTGAGAGACACCAGTCAGTGTACAGATATGTCCCTGAGTGAGAGGAGACTGAGAGACACCAGTCAGTGTACAGATATCTCCCTGAGAGAGAGAGGACTGAGAGACACCAGTCAGTGTACAGATATCTCCCTGAGAGAGAGAGGGACTGAGAGACACCAGTCAGTGTACAGATATCTCCCTCAGAGAGAGATAGGCAGAGAGACACCAGTCAGTGTACAGATATCTCCCTGAGAGAGAGGGGACTGAGAGACACCAGTCAGTGTACAGGTATCTCCCTGAGAGAGAGAGGACTGAGAGACACCAGTCAGTGTACAGTTATCTCCCTGAGTGAGAGAGGGGACTGAGAAACACCAGTCAGTATACAGATACCTCCCTGAGAGGGAGAGGACTGAGACACCAGTCAGTGTACACATATCTCACTGAGAGCAAGAGGAACTGAGAGACACCAGTCAGTGGACAGATATCTCCCTGAGAGAGAGAGGGACTGAGAGACACCAGTCAGTGTACAGATATCTCTCTGGGAGAGAGAGAGGGACTGAGAGACACCAGTCAGTGTACAGATGTCTCCCTCAGAGAGAGAGGGACTGAGAGACACCAGTCAGTGTACAGATATCTCCCTGAGTGAGAGAGGACTGAGAGACACCAGTCAGTGTACAGATATCTCTCTGAGAGCGAGAGGGGACTGAGAGACACCAGTCAGTGTACAGGTATCTCCCTGAGAGAGAGAGAGGACTGAGAGACATCAGTCAGTGTACAGATATCTCCCTGAGAGAGAGATAGGCAGAGAGACACCAGTCAGTGTACAGATATCTCCCTGAGAGAGAGGGGACTGAGAGACACCAGTCAGTGTACAGATATCTCCCTGAGAGAGAGGGGACTGAGAGACACCAGTCAGTGGAGAGGTATCTCCCTGAGAGAGAGAGGACTGAGAGACACTAGTCAGTGTACACATATCTCCCTGAGTGAGAGAGGGGACTGAGAGACACCAGTCAGTGTACAGATATCTCCCTGAGAGGGAGAGGACTGAGAGACACCAGTCAGTGTTCAGATATCTCACTGAGAGCAAGAGGGACTGAGAGACACCAGTCAGTGGACAGATATCTCCCTGAGAGAGAGAGGGACTGAGAGACACCAGTCAGTGTACAGATATTTCCCTGAGAGAGAAAGAGGACTGAGAGACATCAGTCAGTGTACAGATAGTTCCCTGTGAGAGAGAGAAAGAAGACTGAGAGACACCAGTCAGTGTACAGATGTCTCCCTGAGAGAGAGAGGGACTGAGAGACACCAGTCAGTGTATAGATATCTCCCTGATCGACACCAGTCAGTGTACAGATATCTCCCTGAGTGAGAGGGGACTGAGAGACACCAGTCAGTGTACAGATATCTCCCTGAGAGGGAGAGGACTGAGAGACACCAGTCAGTGTACAGATATCTCCCTGAGTGAGAGAGGACTGAGAGACACCAGTCAGTGTACAGATATCTCCCTGAGAGAGAAAGGGGACTGAGAGACACCAGTTAGTGTACAGATGTCTCCCGGAGAGAGAGAGGGACCAAGAGACACCAGTCAGTGTATAGATATCTCCCTGATAGACACCAGTCAGTGTACAGATATCTCCCTGAGTGACAGGGGACTGAGAGACACCAGTCAGTGCACAGATATCTCCCTGAGAGAGAGAGGACTGAGAGACACCAGTCAGTGTACAGATATCTCCCTGAGAGAGAGAGGGGACTGAGAGACACCAGTCAGTGTACAGATATCTCCCTGAGAGAGAGATAGGCAGAGAGACACCAGTCAGTGTACAGATATCTCCCAGAGAGAAAGGGGACTGAGAGACACCAGTCAGTGTACAGATATCTCACTGAGAGAGAGGGGACTGAGAGACACCAGTCAGTGTACAGATATCTCCCTGAGTGAGAGAGGGGACTGAGAGACGCCAGTCAGTGGATAGATATCTCCCTGAGAGAGAGAGGGACTGAGAGACACCAGTCAGTGGACAGATATCTCCCTGAGAGAGAGAGGGACTGAGAGACACCAGTCAGTGTACAGATATTTCCCTGAGAGAGAAAGAGGACTGAGAGACATCAGTCAGTGTACAGATATTTCCCTGAGAGAGAGAGAGAGGACTGAGAGACATCAGTCAGTGTACAGGTATCTCCCTGATAGACACCAGTCAGTGTCCAGATATCTCCCTGAGTGAGAGGGGACTGAGAGACACCAGTCAGTGTACAGATATCTCCCTGAGAGAGAGAGGACTGAGAGACACCAGTCAGTGTACAGATATCTCCCTGAGAGAGACAGAAAACTGAGAGACACCAGTCAGTGTACAGATATCTCCCTGAGAAAGAGAGAACTGAGAGACCCCAGTCAGTGTACAGATATCACCCTGAGAGAGAGGGTGGACTGAGAAACACCAGTCTGTATAGAGATATCTCCCTGAGAGAGAGGGGACTGAGAGACACCAGTCACTGTACAGATATCTCCCTGGGAGAGAGAGAGGGACTGAGAGACACCAGTCAGTGTGCAGATGTCTCACTGAGAGAGAGAGGGACTGAGAGACACCAGTCAGTGTATAGGTATCTCCCTAATAGACACCAGTCAGTGTACAGATATCTCCCTGAGAGAGAGGGGACTGAGAGACACCAGTCAGTGTACAGATATCTCCCTGAGAGATAGGACTGAGAGACACCAGTCAGTGTACAGATATCTCCCTGAGTGAGAGAGGACTGAGAGACACCAGTCAGTGTACAGATATCTCCCTGAGAGAGAGCGGGGACTGAGAGACACCAGTCAGTGTACAGATATCTCTCTGAGAGAGAGATAGGCAGAGAGACACCAGTCAGTGTACAGACATCTCACTGAGTGATAGAAGGACTGAGAGACACCAGTCAGTGTACAGATATCTCACTGAGAGATAGAAGGACTGAGAGACACCAGTCAGTGTACAGATGTCTCCCTGAGAGAGAGATGGACTGAGAGACACCAGTCAGTGTATAGATATCTCCCTAATAGACACCAGTCAGTGTACAGATATCTCCCTGAGAGAGAGGGGACTGAGAGACACCAGTCAGTGTACAGATATCTCCCTGAGAGATAGGACTGAGAGACACCAGTCAGTGTACAGATATCTCCCTGAGTGAGAGAGGACTGAGAGACACCAGTCAGTGTACAGATATCTCCCTGAGAGAGAGAGGGGACTGAGAGACATCAGTCAGTGTACAGATATCTCCCTGAGAGAGAGATAGGCAGAGAGACACCAGTCAGTGTACAGATATCTCCCTGAGAGAGAGGGGACTGAGAGACACCAGTCAGTGTACAGATATCTTCCTGAGCGAGTGGGGACTGAGATACACCAGTCAGTGTACAGGTATCTCCCTGAGAGAGAGAGGACTGAGAGACACCAGTCAGTGTACAGATATCTCCCTGAGTGAGAGAGGGGACTGAGAGACACCAGTCGGTAGACAGATACCTCCCTGAGAGGGAGAGGACTGAGAGACACCAGTCAATGTACAGATATCTCACTGAGAGCAAGAGGGACTGAGAGACACCAGTCAGTGGACAGATATCTCCCTGAGAGAGAGAGGGACTGAGAGACACCAGTCAGTGTACAGATATTTCCCTGAGAGAGAGAGAGAGGACTGACAGACATCAGTCAGTGTACAGGTATTTCCCTGATAGACACCAGTCAGTTTACAGATATCTCGCTGAGTGAGAGGGGACTGAGAGACACCAGTCAGTGTACAGATATCTCCCTGAGAGAGAGAGAGGACTGAGAGACACCAGTCAGTGTACAGATATCTCCCTGAGAGAGAGAGAAAACTGAGAGACACCAGTCAGTGTACAGATATCTCCCTGAGAGAGAGAGAACTGAGAGACCCAAGTCAGTGTACAGATATCACCCTGAGAGAGAGGGTGGACTGAGAGACACCAGTCTGTATAGAGATATCTCCCTGAGAGAGAGGGGACTGAGAGACACCAGTCAGTGTACAGATATCTCCCTGTGGGAGAGAGAGGGACTGAGAGACACCAGTCAGTGTACAGATATCTCACTGAGAGATAGAAGGACTGAGAGACACCAGTCATTGTACAGATGTCTCCCTGAGAGAGAGAGGGACTGAGAGACACCAGTCAGTGTATAGATATCTCCCTGATAGACACCAGCCAGTGTACAGATATCTCCCTGAGTGAGAGAGGACTGAGAGACACCAGTCAGTGTACAGATATCTCCCTGAGAAAGAGAGGGGACTGAGAGACACCACTCAGTGTATAGATATCTCCCTGTTAGACACCAGTCAGTGAACAGATATCTCCCCGTGTGAGAGAGGACTGAGAGACACCAGTCAGTGTACAGATATCTCCCTGAGAGAGAGAGGGGACTGAGAGACACCAGTTAGTATACAGATGTCTCCCTGAGAGAGAGAGGGACTGAGAGACACCAGTCAGTGTATAGATATCTCCCAGATAGATACCAGTCAGTGTACAGATATCTCCCTGAGTGAGAGGGGACTGAGAGACACCAGTCAGTGTACAGATATCTCCCTGAGAGAGAGAGGGGACTGAGAGACACCAGTCAGTGTACAGATATCTCCCTGAGAGAGAGATAGGCAGAGAGACACCAGTCAGTGTACAGATATCTCCCTGAGAGAGAGGGGACTGAGAGACACCAGTCAGTGTACAGATATCTCCCTGAGAGAGAGGGGACTGAGAGACACCAGTCAGTGTACAGGTATCTCCCTGAGAGAGAGAGGACTGAGAGACACTAGTCAGTGTACAGATATCTCCCTGAGTGAGAGAGGGGACTGAGAGACACCAGTCAGTCTACAGATATCTCCCTGAGAGGGAGAGGACTGAGAGACACCAGTCAGTGTTCAGATATCTCACTGAGAGCAAGAGGGACTGAGAGTCACAACTCAGTGGACAGATATCTCCCTGGGAGAGAGAGAGGGACTGAGAGACACCAGTCAGTGTACAGATATCTCCCTGAGAGAGAGAGGGACTGAGAGACACCAGTCAGTGTACAGATATCTCCCTGAGAGAGAAAGAGGACTGAGAGACATCAGTCAGTGTACTTATATTTCCCTGTGAGAGAGAGAGAGAAGACTGAGAGACATCAGTCAGTGTACAGGTATCTCCCTGAGATAGAGGGGACTGAGAGACACCAGTCAGTGTACAGATATTTCCCTGAGAGAGAGAGGGACTGAGAGACACCAGTCAGTGTACAGATATCTCCCTGAGAGAGAGAGAGAGACTGAGAGACAGCAGTCAGTGTACAGATATCTCCCTGAGAGAGAGAGGGACTGAGAGACACCAGTCAGTGTACAGATATCTCCCTGAGAGAGAGCGGGGACTGAGAGACACCAGTCAGTGTACAGATATCTCTCTGAGAGAGAGATAGGCAGAGAGACACCAGTCAGTGTACAGACATCTCACTGAGTGATAGAAGGACTGAGAGACACCAGTCAGTGTACAGATATCTCACTGAGAGATAGAAGGACTGAGAGACACCAGTCAGTGTACAGATGTCTCCCTGAGAGAGAGATGGACTGAGAGACACCAGTCAGTGTATAGATATCTCCCTAATAGACACCAGTCAGTGTACAGATATCTCCCTGAGAGAGAGGGGACTGAGAGACACCAGTCAGTGTACAGATATCTCCCTGAGAGATAGGACTGAGAGACACCAGTCAGTGTACAGATATCTCCCTGAGTGAGAGAGGACTGAGAGACACCAGTCAGTGTACAGATATCTCCCTGAGAGAGAGAGGGGACTGAGAGACATCAGTCAGTGTACAGATATCTCCCTGAGAGAGAGATAGGCAGAGAGACACCAGTCAGTGTACAGATATCTCCCTGAGAGAGAGGGGACTGAGAGACACCAGTCAGTGTACAGATATCTTCCTGAGCGAGTGGGGACTGAGATACACCAGTCAGTGTACAGGTATCTCCCTGAGAGAGAGAGGACTGAGAGACACCAGTCAGTGTACAGATATCTCCCTGAGTGAGAGAGGGGACTGAGAGACACCAGTCGGTAGACAGATACCTCCCTGAGAGGGAGAGGACTGAGAGACACCAGTCAATGTACAGATATCTCACTGAGAGCAAGAGGGACTGAGAGACACCAGTCAGTGGACAGATATCTCCCTGAGAGAGAGAGGGACTGAGAGACACCAGTCAGTGTACAGATATTTCCCTGAGAGAGAGAGAGAGGACTGACAGACATCAGTCAGTGTACAGGTATCTCCCTGATAGACACCAGTCAGTTTACAGATATCTCGCTGAGTGAGAGGGGACTGAGAGACACCAGTCAGTGTACAGATATCTCCCTGAGAGAGAGAGAGGACTGAGAGACACCAGTCAGTGTACAGATATCTCCCTGAGAGAGAGAGAAAACTGAGAGACACCAGTCAGTGTACAGATATCTCCCTGAGAGAGAGAGAACTGAGAGACCCAAGTCAGTGTACAGATATCACCCTGAGAGAGAGGGTGGACTGAGAGACACCAGTCTGTATAGAGATATCTCCCTGAGAGAGAGGGGACTGAGAGACACCAGTCAGTGTACAGATATCTCCCTGTGGGAGAGAGAGGGACTGAGAGACACCAGTCAGTGTACAGATATCTCACTGAGAGATAGAAGGACTGAGAGACACCAGTCATTGTACAGATGTCTCCCTGAGAGAGAGAGGGACTGAGAGACAACAGTCAGTGTATAGATATCTCCCTGATAGACACCAGCCAGTGTACAGATATCTCCCTGAGTGAGAGAGGACTGAGAGACACCAGTCAGTGTACAGATATCTCCCTGAGAAAGAGAGGGGACTGAGAGACACCACTCAGTGTATAGATATCTCCCTGTTAGACACCAGTCAGTGAACAGATATCTCCCCGTGTGAGAGAGGACTGAGAGACACCAGTCAGTGTACAGATATCTCCCTGAGAGAGAGAGGGGACTGAGAGACACCAGTTAGTATACAGATGTCTCCCTGAGAGAGAGAGGGACTGAGAGACACCAGTCAGTGTATAGATATCTCCCAGATAGATACCAGTCAGTGTACAGATATCTCCCTGAGTGAGAGGGGACTGAGAGACACCAGTCAGTGTACAGATATCTCCCTGAGAGAGAGAGGGGACTGAGAGACACCAGTCAGTGTACAGATATCTCCCTGAGAGAGAGATAGGCAGAGAGACACCAGTCAGTGTACAGATATCTCCCTGAGAGAGAGGGGACTGAGAGACACCAGTCAGTGTACAGATATCTCCCTGAGAGAGAGGGGACTGAGAGACACCAGTCAGTGTACAGGTATCTCCCTGAGAGAGAGAGGACTGAGAGACACTAGTCAGTGTACAGATATCTCCCTGAGTGAGAGAGGGGACTGAGAGACACCAGTCAGTCTACAGATATCTCCCTGAGAGGGAGAGGACTGAGAGACACCAGTCAGTGTTCAGATATCTCACTGAGAGCAAGAGGGACTGAGAGTCACAACTCAGTGGACAGATATCTCCCTGGGAGAGAGAGAGGGACTGAGAGACACCAGTCAGTGTACAGATATCTCCCTGAGAGAGAGAGGGACTGAGAGACACCAGTCAGTGTACAGATATCTCCCTGAGAGAGAAAGAGGACTGAGAGACATCAGTCAGTGTACTTATATTTCCCTGTGAGAGAGAGAGAGAAGACTGAGAGACATCAGTCAGTGTACAGGTATCTCCCTGAGATAGAGGGGACTGAGAGACACCAGTCAGTGTACAGATATTTCCCTGAGAGAGAGAGGGACTGAGAGACACCAGTCAGTGTACAGATATCTCCCTGAGAGAGAGAGAGAGACTGAGAGACAGCAGTCAGTGTACAGATATCTCCCTGAGAGAGAGAGGGACTGAGAGACACCAGTCAGTGTAGAGATATCTCCCTGATAGACACCAGTCAGTGTACAGATATCTCCTGAGAGAGAGGACTGAGAGACAGCAGTCAGTGTACAGATATCTCCCTGAGTGAGAGGGGTCTGAGAGACACCAGTCAGTGTACAGATATCTCCCTGAGAGAGAGAGGACTGAGAGACACCAGTCAGTGTACAGATATCTCCCTGAGAGAGAGAGGGGACTGAGAGACACCAGTCAGTGTACAGATATCTCCCTGAGAGAGAGATCGGCAGAGAGACACCAGTCAGTGTACAGATATCTCCCTGAGAGAGACTGGTCTGAGAGACACCAGTCAGTGTACAGATATCTCCCTGAGAGAGAGGGGACTGAGAGACACCAGTCAGTGTACAGGTATCTCCCTGAGAGAGAGAGGACTGAGAGACACCAGTCAGTGTACAGATATCTCCCTGAGTGAGAGAGGGGACTGAGAGACACCAGTCAGTGTACAGATATCTCCCTGAGAGGGAGAGGACTGAGAGACACCAGTCAGTGTACAGATATCTCACTGAGAGGGAGAGGGAGTGAGAGACACCAGTCAGTGTACAGATATCTCCCTGAGAGGGAGAGGACTGAGAGACACCAGTCAGTGTACAGATATCTCACTGAGAGCGAGAGGGACTGAGAGACACCAGTCAGTGGACAGATATCTCCCTGAGAGAGAGAGGACTGAGAGACACCAGTCAGTGGACAGATATTTCCCTGAGAGAGCGAGGGCACTGAGAGACATCAGTCAGTGTACAGATATTTCCCTGAGAGAGAGAGAGAGGACTGAGAGACATCAGTCAGTGTACAGGTATCTCCCTGAGAGAGAGGGGACTTAGAGACACCAGTCAGTGTACAGATATTTCCCTGAGAGAGGGACTGAGAGACACCAGTCAGTGTACAGATATCTCCCTGAGAGAGAGAGAGACTGAGAGACACCAGTCAGTGTACAGATATCTCCCTGAGAGAGAGAGGGACTGAGAGACACCAGTCAGTGTATAGATATCTCTCTGATAGACACCAGTCAGTGTACAGATATCTCCCTGAGAGAGAGAGAGAGAGACTGAGAGACACCAGTCAGTGTACAGATATCTCCCTGAGAGAGAGAGGGACTGAGAGACCCCAGTCAGTGTATAGATATCTCCCTGATAGACACCAGTCAGTGTACAGATATCTCCCTGAGAGAGAGGACTGAGAGACACCAGTCAGTGTACAGATATCTCCCTGAGGGGGAGAGGACTGAGAGACACCAGTCAGTGTATAGATATCTCCCTGAGAGAGAGGGGACTGAGAGTCACCAGTCAGTGTACAGTATCTCCCTGAGAGAGAGAGGACTGAGAGACACCAGTCAGTGTACAGATATCTCCCTGAGTGAGAGAGGGGACTGAGAGACACCAGTCAATGTACAGATATCTCCCTGAGAGGGAGAGGACTGAGAGACACCAGTCAGTGTTCAGATATCTCCCTGAGAGAGAGAGGGACTGAGAGACACCAGTCAGTGTACAGATATTTCCCTGAGAGAGAGAGGGACTGAGAGACACCAGTCAGTGTACAGATATCTCCCTGAGAGAGAGAGGGACTGAGAGACACCAGTCAGTGTATAGATATCTCTCTGATAGACACCAGTCAGTGTACAGATATCTCCCTGAGAGAGAGAGAGAGAGACTGAGAGACACCAGTCAGTGTACAGATATCTCCCTGAGAGAGAGAGGGACTGAGAGACCCCAGTCAGTGTATAGATATCTCCCTGATAGGCACCAGTCAGTGTACAGATATCTCCCTGAGAGAGAGAGGGACTGAGAGACACCAGTCAGTGTACAGATATCTCCCTGAGAGAGAGAGAGACTGACTGAGAGACACCAGTCAGTGTACAGATATCTCCCTGAGAGAGAGAGGGACTGAGAGACACCAGTCAGTGTATAGATATCTCCCGGATAGACACCAGTCAGTGTACAGATATGTCCCTGAGAGAGAGGACTGAGAGACAGCAGTCAGTGTACTGATATCTCCCTGAGAGAGAGATAGGCAGAGAGACACCAGTCAGTGTACAGATATCTCCCTGAGAGAGAGGGTTTGAGAGACACCAGTCAGTGTACAGATATCTCCCTGAGAGAGAGGGGACTGAGAGACACCAGTCAGTATACAGGTATCTCCCTGAGAGAGAGAGGACTGAGAGACACCAGTCAGTGTACAGATATCTCCCTGAGAGAGAGGGGACTGAGAGACACCAGTCAGTGTACAGATATCTCCCTGAGAGAGAGGGGACTGAGAGACACCAGTCAGTGTACACGTATCTCCCTGAGAGAGAGAGGGGACTGAGAGACACCAGTTAGTATACAGATGTCTCCAGTCAGTGTATAGATATCTCCCTGATAGACACCAGTCAGTGTACAGATATCTCCCTGAGTGAGAGGGGACTGAGAGACACCAGTCAGTGTACAGATATCTCCCTGAGAGAGAGAGGGGACTGAGAGACACCAGTCAGTGTACAGATATCTCCCTGAGAGAGAGATAGGCAGAGAGACACCAGTCAGTGTACAGATATCTCCCTGAGAGAGAGGGGACTGAGACACACCAGTCAGTGTACAGATATCGCCCTGAGAGAGAGGGGACTGAGAGACACCAGTCAGTGTACAGGTATCTCCCTGAGAGAGAGAGGACTGAGAGACACTAGTCAGTGTACAGATATCTCCCTGAGTGAGGGAGGGGACTGAGAGACACCAGTCAGTGTACAGATATCTCCCTGAGAGGGAGAGGACTGAGAGACACCAGTCAGTGTTCAGATATCTCACTGAGAGCAAGAGGGACTGAGAGACACCACTCAGTGGACAGATATCTCCCTGAGAGAGAGAGGGACTGAGAGACACCAGTCAGTGTACAGATATCTGCCTGAGAGACAGAGGGACTGAGAGACACCAGTCAGTGTACAGATATCTCCCTGAGAGAGAGAGGGACTGAGAGACACCAGTCAGTGTACAGATATTTCCCTGAGAGAGAGAGGGACTGAGAGACACCAGTCAGTGTACAGATATCTCCCTGAGAGAGAGAGGGACTGAGAGACCCCAGTCAGTGTATAGATATCTCCCTGATAGACACCAGTCAGTGTACAGATATCTCCCTGAGAGAGAGGACTGAGAGACACTAGTCAGTGTACAGATATCTCCCTGAGGGGGAGAGGACTGAGAGACACCAGTCAGTGTATAGACATCTCCCTGAGAGAGAGGGGACTGAGAGTCACCAGTCAGTGTACAGTATCTCCCTGAGAGAGAGAGGACTGAGAGACACCAGTCAGTGTACAGATATCTCCCTGAGTGAGAGAGGGGACTGAGAGACACCAGTCAATGTACAGATATCTCCCTGAGAGGGAGAGGACTGAGAGACACCAGTCAGTGTTCAGATATCTCCCTCAGAGAGAGAGGGACTGAGAGACACCAGTCAGTGTACAGATATTTCCCTGAGAGAGAGAGGGACTGAGAGACACCAGTCAGTGTACAGATATCTCCCTGAGAGAGAGAGAGACTGAGAGACACCAGTCAGTGTACAGATATCTCCCTGAGAGAGAGAGGGACTGAGAGACACCAGTCAGTGTATAGATATCTCTCTGATAGACACCAGTCAGTGTACAGATATCTCCCTGAGAGAGAGAGAGAGAGACTGAGAGACACCAGTCAGTGTACAGATATCTCCCTGAGAGAGAGAGGGACTGAGAGACCCCAGTCAGTGTATAGATATCTCCCTGATAGACACCAGTCAGTGTACAGATATCTCCCTGAGAGAGAGAGGGACTGAGAGACACCAGTCAGTGTACAGATATCTCCCTGAGAGAGAGAGAGAGTGACTGAGAGACACCAGTCAGTGTACAGATATCTCCCTGAGAGAGAGAGGGACTGAGAGACACCAGTCAGTGTATAGATATCTCCCGGATAGACACCAGTCAGTGTACAGATATCTCCCTGAGAGAGAGGACTGAGAGACAGCAGTCTGTGTACTGATATCTCCCTGAGAGAGAGATAGGCAGAGAGACACCAGTCAGTGTACAGATATCTCCCTGAGAGAGAGGGTTTGAGAGACACCAGTCAGTGTACAGATATCTCCCTGAGAGAGAGGGGACTGAGAGACACCAGTCAGTATACAGGTATCTCCCTGAGAGAGAGAGGACTGAGAGACAGCAGTCTGTGTACTGATATCTCCCTGAGAGAGAGATAGGCAGAGAGACACCAGTCAGTGTACAGATATCTCCCTGAGTGAGAGAGGACTGAGAGACACCAGTCAGTGTACAGATATCTCCCTGAGAGAGAGCGGGGACTGAGAGACACCAGTCAGTGTACAGATATCTCTCTGAGAGAGAGATAGGCAGAGAGACACCAGTCAGTGTACAGACATCTCACTGAGTGATAGAAGGACTGAGAGACACCAGTCAGTGTACAGATATCTCACTGAGAGATAGAAGGACTGAGAGACACCAGTCAGTGTACAGATGTCTCCCTGAGAGAGAGATGGACTGAGAGACACCAGTCAGTGTATAGATATCTCCCTAATAGACACCAGTCAGTGTACAGATATCTCCCTGAGAGAGAGGGGACTGAGAGACACCAGTCAGTGTACAGATATCTCCCTGAGAGATAGGACTGAGAGACACCAGTCAGTGTACAGATATCTCCCTGAGTGAGAGAGGACTGAGAGACACCAGTCAGTGTACAGATATCTCCCTGAGAGAGAGAGGGGACTGAGAGACATCAGTCAGTGTACAGATATCTCCCTGAGAGAGAGATAGGCAGAGAGACACCAGTCAGTGTACAGATATCTCCCTGAGAGAGAGGGGACTGAGAGACACCAGTCAGTGTACAGATATCTTCCTGAGCGAGTGGGGACTGAGATACACCAGTCAGTGTACAGGTATCTCCCTGAGAGAGAGAGGACTGAGAGACACCAGTCAGTGTACAGATATCTCCCTGAGTGAGAGAGGGGACTGAGAGACACCAGTCGGTAGACAGATACCTCCCTGAGAGGGAGAGGACTGAGAGACACCAGTCAATGTACAGATATCTCACTGAGAGCAAGAGGGACTGAGAGACACCAGTCAGTGGACAGATATCTCCCTGAGAGAGAGAGGGACTGAGAGACACCAGTCAGTGTACAGATATTTCCCTGAGAGAGAGAGAGAGGACTGACAGACATCAGTCAGTGTACAGGTATCTCCCTGATAGACACCAGTCAGTTTACAGATATCTCGCTGAGTGAGAGGGGACTGAGAGACACCAGTCAGTGTACAGATATCTCCCTGAGAGAGAGAGAGGACTGAGAGACACCAGTCAGTGTACAGATATCTCCCTGAGAGAGAGAGAAAACTGAGAGACACCAGTCAGTGTACAGATATCTCCCTGAGAGAGAGAGAACTGAGAGACCCAAGTCAGTGTACAGATATCACCCTGAGAGAGAGGGTGGACTGAGAGACACCAGTCTGTATAGAGATATCTCCCTGAGAGAGAGGGGACTGAGAGACACCAGTCAGTGTACAGATATCTCCCTGTGGGAGAGAGAGGGACTGAGAGACACCAGTCAGTGTACAGATATCTCACTGAGAGATAGAAGGACTGAGAGACACCAGTCATTGTACAGATGTCTCCCTGAGAGAGAGAGGGACTGAGAGACACCAGTCAGTGTATAGATATCTCCCTGATAGACACCAGTCAGTGTACAGATATCTCCCTGAGAGAGAGAGAACTGAGAGACCCAAGTCAGTGTACAGATATCACCCTGAGAGAGAGGGTGGACTGAGAGACACCAGTCTGTATAGAGATATCTCCCTGAGAGAGAGGGGACTGAGAGACACCAGTCAGTGTACAGATATCTCCCTGTGGGAGAGAGAGGGACTGAGAGACACCAGTCAGTGTACAGATATCTCACTGAGAGATAGAAGGACTGAGAGACACCAGTCATTGTACAGATGTCTCCCTGAGTGAGAGAGGACTGAGAGACACCAGTCAGTGTACAGATATCTCCCTGAGAAAGAGAGGGGACTGAGAGACACCACTCAGTGTATAGATATCTCCCTGTTAGACACCAGTCAGTGAACAGATATCTCCCCGTGTGAGAGAGGACTGAGAGACACCAGTCAGTGTACAGATATCTCCCTGAGAGAGAGAGGGGACTGAGAGACACCAGTTAGTATACAGATGTCTCCCTGAGAGAGAGAGGGACTGAGAGACACCAGTCAGTGTATAGATATCTCCCAGATAGATACCAGTCAGTGTACAGATATCTCCCTGAGTGAGAGGGGACTGAGAGACACCAGTCAGTGTACAGATATCTCCCTGAGAGAGAGAGGGGACTGAGAGACACCAGTCAGTGTACAGATATCTCCCTGAGAGAGAGATAGGCAGAGAGACACCAGTCAGTGTACAGATATCTCCCTGAGAGAGAGGGGACTGAGAGACACCAGTCAGTGTACAGATATCTCCCTGAGAGAGAGGGGACTGAGAGACACCAGTCAGTGTACAGGTATCTCCCTGAGAGAGAGAGGACTGAGAGACACTAGTCAGTGTACAGATATCTCCCTGAGTGAGAGAGGGGACTGAGAGACACCAGTCAGTCTACAGATATCTCCCTGAGAGGGAGAGGACTGAGAGACACCAGTCAGTGTTCAGATATCTCACTGAGAGCAAGAGGGACTGAGAGTCACAACTCAGTGGACAGATATCTCCCTGGGAGAGAGAGAGGGACTGAGAGACACCAGTCAGTGTACAGATATCTCCCTGAGAGAGAGAGAGACTGAGAGACACCAGTCAGTGTACAGATATCTCCCTGAGAGAGAAAGAGGACTGAGAGACATCAGTCAGTGTACTTATATTTCCCTGTGAGAGAGAGAGAGAAGACTGAGAGACATCAGTCAGTGTACAGGTATCTCCCTGAGATAGAGGGGACTGAGAGACACCAGTCAGTGTACAGATATTTCCCTGAGAGAGAGAGGGACTGAGAGACACCAGTCAGTGTACAGATATCTCCCTGAGAGAGAGAGAGAGACTGAGAGACAGCAGTCAGTGTACAGATATCTCCCTGAGAGAGAGAGGGACTGAGAGACACCAGTCAGTGTAGAGATATCTCCCTGATAGACACCAGTCAGTGTACAGATATCTCCTGAGAGAGAGGACTGAGAGACAGCAGTCAGTGTACAGATATCTCCCTGAGTGAGAGGGGTCTGAGAGACACCAGTCAGTGTACAGATATCTCCCTGAGAGAGAGAGGACTGAGAGACACCAGTCAGTGTACAGATATCTCCCTGAGAGAGAGAGGGGACTGAGAGACACCAGTCAGTGTACAGATATCTCCCTGAGAGAGAGATCGGCAGAGAGACACCAGTCAGTGTACAGATATCTCCCTGAGAGAGACTGGTCTGAGAGACACCAGTCAGTGTACAGATATCTCCCTGAGAGAGAGGGGACTGAGAGACACCAGTCAGTGTACAGGTATCTCCCTGAGAGAGAGAGGACTGAGAGACACCAGTCAGTGTACAGATATCTCCCTGAGTGAGAGAGGGGACTGAGAGACACCAGTCAGTGTACAGATATCTCCCTGAGAGGGAGAGGACTGAGAGACACCAGTCAGTGTACAGATATCTCACTGAGAGGGAGAGGGAGTGAGAGACACCAGTCAGTGTACAGATATCTCCCTGAGAGGGAGAGGACTGAGAGATACCAGTCAGTGTACAGATATCTCACTGAGAGCGAGAGGGACTGAGAGACACCAGTCATTGGACAGATATCTCCCTGAGAGAGAGAGGACTGAGAGACACCAGTCAGTGGACAGATATTTCCCTGAGAGAGCGAGGGCACTGAGAGACATCAGTCAGTGTACAGATATTTCCCTGAGAGAGAGAGAGAGGACTGAGAGACATCAGTCAGTGTACAGGTATCTCCCTGAGAGAGAGGGGACTTAGAGACACCAGTCAGTGTACAGATATTTCCCTGAGAGAGGGACTGAGAGACACCAGTCAGTGTACAGATATCTCCCTGAGAGAGAGAGAGACTGAGAGACACCAGTCAGTGTACAGATATCTCCCTGAGAGAGAGAGGGACTGAGAGACACCAGTCAGTGTATAGATATCTCTCTGATAGACACCAGTCAGTGTACAGATATCTCCCTGAGAGAGAGAGAGAGAGACTGAGAGACACCAGTCAGTGTACAGATATCTCCCTGAGAGAGAGAGGGACTGAGAGACCCCAGTCAGTGTATAGATATCTCCCTGATAGACACCAGTCAGTGTACAGATATCTCCCTGAGAGAGAGGACTGAGAGACACCAGTCAGTGTACAGATATCTCCCTGAGGGGGAGAGGACTGAGAGACACCAGTCAGTGTATAGATATCTCCCTGAGAGAGAGGGGACTGAGAGTCACCAGTCAGTGTACAGTATCTCCCTGAGAGAGAGAGGACTGAGAGACACCAGTCAGTGTACAGATATCTCCCTGAGTGAGAGAGGGGACTGAGAGACACCAGTCAATGTACAGATATCTCCCTGAGAGGGAGAGGACTGAGAGACACCAGTCAGTGTTCAGATATCTCCCTGAGAGAGAGAGGGACTGAGAGACACCAGTCAGTGTACAGATATTTCCCTGAGAGAGAGAGGGACTGAGAGACACCAGTCAGTGTACAGATATCTCCCTGAGAGAGAGAGGGACTGAGAGACACCAGTCAGTGTATAGATATCTCTCTGATAGACACCAGTCAGTGTACAGATATCTCCCTGAGAGAGAGAGAGAGACTGAGAGACACCAGTCAGTGTACAGATATCTCCCTGAGAGAGAGAGGGACTGAGAGACCCCAGTCAGTGTATAGATATCTCCCTGATAGACACCAGTCAGTGTACAGATATCTCCCTGAGAGAGAGAGGGACTGAGAGACACCAGTCAGTGTACAGATATCTCCCTGAGAGAGAGAGAGACTGACTGAGAGACACCAGTCAGTGTACAGATATCTCCCTGAGAGAGAGAGGGACTGAGAGACAGCAGTCAGTGTATAGATATCTCCCGGATAGACACCAGTCAGTGTACAGATATGTCCCTGAGAGAGAGGACTGAGAGACAGCAGTCTGTGTACTGATATCTCCCTGAGAGAGAGATAGGCAGAGAGACACCAGTCAGTGTACAGATATCTCCCTGAGAGAGAGGGTTTGAGAGACACCAGTCAGTGTACAGATATCTCCCTGAGAGAGAGGGGACTGAGAGACACCAGTCAGTATACAGGTATCTCCCTGAGAGAGAGAGGACTGAGAGACACCAGTCAGTGTACAGATATCTCCCTGAGAGAGAGGGGACTGAGAGACACCAGTCAGTGTACAGATATCTCCCTGAGAGAGAGGGGACTGAGAGACACCAGTCAGTGTACACGTATCTCCCTGAGAGAGAGAGGGGACTGAGAGACACCAGTTAGTATACAGATGTCTCCAGTCAGTGTATAGATATCTCCCTGATAGACACCAGTCAGTGTACAGATATCTCCCTGAGTGAGAGGGGACTGAGAGACACCAGTCAGTGTACAGATATCTCCCTGAGAGAGAGAGGGGACTGAGAGACACCAGTCAGTGTACAGATATCTCCCTGAGAGAGAGATAGGCAGAGAGACACCAGTCAGTGTACAGATATCTCCCTGAGAGAGAGGGGACTGAGACACACCAGTCAGTGTACAGATATCGCCCTGAGAGAGAGGGGACTGAGAGACACCAGTCAGTGTACAGGTATCTCCCTGAGAGAGAGAGGACTGAGAGACACTAGTCAGTGTACAGATATCTCCCTGAGTGAGAGAGGGGACTGAGAGACACCAGTCAGTGTACAGATATCTCCCTGAGAGGGAGAGGACTGAGAGACACCAGTCAGTGTTCAGATATCTCACTGAGAGCAAGAGGGACTGAGAGACACCACTCAGTGGACAGATATCTCCCTGAGAGAGAGGACTGAGAGACAGCAGTCTGTGTACTGATATCTCCCTGAGAGAGAGATAGGCAGAGAGACACCAGTCAGTGTACAGATATCTCCCTGAGAGAGAGGGTTTGAGAGACACCAGTCAGTGTACAGATATCTCCCTGAGAGAGAGGGGACTGAGAGACACCAGTCAGTATACAGGTATCTCCCTGAGAGAGAGAGGACTGAGAGACAGCAGTCTGTGTACTGATATCTCCCTGAGAGAGAGATAGGCAGAGAGACACCAGTCAGTGTACAGATATCTCCCTGAGAGAGAGGGTTTGAGAGACACCAGTCAGTGTACAGATATCTCCCTGAGAGAGAGGGGACTGAGAGACACCAGTCAGTATACAGGTATCTCCCTGAGAGAGAGAGGACTGAGAGACACCAGTCAGTGTACAGATATCTCCCTGAGAGAGAGGGGACTGAGAGACACCAGTCAGTGTACAGATATCTCCCTGAGAGAGAGGGGACTGAGAGACACCAGTCAGTGTACACGTATCTCCCTGAGAGAGAGAGGGGACTGAGAGACACCAGTTAGTATACAGATGTCTCCAGTCAGTGTATAGATATCTCCCTGATAGACACCAGTCAGTGTACAGATATCTCCCTGAGTGAGAGGGGACTGAGAGACACCAGTCAGTGTACAGATATCTCCCTGAGAGAGAGAGGGGACTGAGAGACACCAGTCAGTGTACAGATATCTCCCTGAGAGAGAGATAGGCAGAGAGACACCAGTCAGTGTACAGATATCTCCCTGAGAGAGAGGGGACTGAGACACACCAGTCAGTGTACAGATATCGCCCTGAGAGAGAGGGGACTGAGAGACACCAGTCAGTGTACAGGTATCTCCCTGAGAGAGAGAGGACTGAGAGACACTAGTCAGTGTACAGATATCTCCCTGAGTGAGAGAGGGGACTGAGAGACACCAGTCAGTGTACAGATATCTCCCTGAGAGGGAGAGGACTGAGAGACACCAGTCAGTGTTCAGATATCTCACTGAGAGCAAGAGGGACTGAGAGACACCACTCAGTGGACAGATATCTCCCTGAGAGAGAGAGGGACTGAGAGACACCAGTCAGTGTACAGATATCTCCCTGAGAGACAGAGGGACTGAGAGACACCAGTCAGTGTACAGATATCTCCCTGAGAGAGAGAGGGACTGAGAGACACCAGTCAGTGTACAGATATTTCCCTGAGAGAGAGAGGGACTGAGAGACACCAGTCAGTGTACAGATATCTCCCTGAGAGAGAGAGGGACTGAGAGACCCCAGTCAGTGTATAGATATCTCCCTGATAGACACCAGTCAGTGTACAGATATCTCCCTGAGAGAGAGGACTGAGAGACACCAGTCAGTGTACAGATATCTCCCTGAGGGGGAGAGGACTGAGAGACACCAGTCAGTGTATAGATATCTCCCTGAGAGAGAGGGGACTGAGAGTCACCAGTCAGTGTACAGTATCTCCCTGAGAGAGAGAGGACTGAGAGACACCAGTCAGTGTACAGATATCTCCCTGAGTGAGAGAGGGGACTGAGAGACACCAGTCAATGTACAGATATCTCCCTGAGAGGGAGAGGACTGAGAGACACCAGTCAGTGTTCAGATATCTCCCTGAGAGAGAGAGGGACTGAGAGACACCAGTCAGTGTACAGATATTTCCCTGAGAGAGAGAGGGACTGAGAGACACCAGTCAGTGTACAGATATCTCCCTGAGAGAGAGAGAGACTGAGAGACACCAGTCAGTGTACAGATATCTCCCTGAGAGAGAGAGGGACTGAGAGACACCAGTCAGTGTATAGATATCTCTCTGATAGACACCAGTCAGTGTACAGATATCTCCCTGAGAGAGAGGGGACTGAGAGACACCAGTCAGTGTACAGGTATCTCCCTGAGAGAGAGAGGACTGAGAGACACCAGTCAGTGTACAGATATCTCCCTGAGTGAGAGAGGGGACTGAGAGACACCAGTCAGTGTACAGATATCTCCCTGAGAGGGAGAGGACTGAGAGACACCAGTCAGTGTACAGATATCTCACTGAGAGGGAGAGGGAGTGAGAGACACCAGTCAGTGTACAGATATCTCCCTGAGAGGGAGAGGACTGAGAGATACCAGTCAGTGTACAGATATCTCACTGAGAGCGAGAGGGACTGAGAGACACCAGTCATTGGACAGATATCTCCCTGAGAGAGAGAGGACTGAGAGACACCAGTCAGTGGACAGATATTTCCCTGAGAGAGCGAGGGCACTGAGAGACATCAGTCAGTGTACAGATATTTCCCTGAGAGAGAGAGAGAGGACTGAGAGACATCAGTCAGTGTACAGGTATCTCCCTGAGAGAGAGGGGACTTAGAGACACCAGTCAGTGTACAGATATTTCCCTGAGAGAGGGACTGAGAGACACCAGTCAGTGTACAGATATCTCCCTGAGAGAGAGAGAGACTGAGAGACACCAGTCAGTGTACAGATATCTCCCTGAGAGAGAGAGGGACTGAGAGACACCAGTCAGTGTATAGATATCTCTCTGATAGACACCAGTCAGTGTACAGATATCTCCCTGAGAGAGAGAGAGAGAGACTGAGAGACACCAGTCAGTGTACAGATATCTCCCTGAGAGAGAGAGGGACTGAGAGACCCCAGTCAGTGTATAGATATCTCCCTGATAGACACCAGTCAGTGTACAGATATCTCCCTGAGAGAGAGGACTGAGAGACACCAGTCAGTGTACAGATATCTCCCTGAGGGGGAGAGGACTGAGAGACACCAGTCAGTGTATAGATATCTCCCTGAGAGAGAGGGGACTGAGAGTCACCAGTCAGTGTACAGTATCTCCCTGAGAGAGAGAGGACTGAGAGACACCAGTCAGTGTACAGATATCTCCCTGAGTGAGAGAGGGGACTGAGAGACACCAGTCAATGTACAGATATCTCCCTGAGAGGGAGAGGACTGAGAGACACCAGTCAGTGTTCAGATATCTCCCTGAGAGAGAGAGGGACTGAGAGACACCAGTCAGTGTACAGATATTTCCCTGAGAGAGAGAGGGACTGAGAGACACCAGTCAGTGTACAGATATCTCCCTGAGAGAGAGAGGGACTGAGAGACACCAGTCAGTGTATAGATATCTCTCTGATAGACACCAGTCAGTGTACAGATATCTCCCTGAGAGAGAGAGAGAGACTGAGAGACACCAGTCAGTGTACAGATATCTCCCTGAGAGAGAGAGGGACTGAGAGACCCCAGTCAGTGTATAGATATCTCCCTGATAGACACCAGTCAGTGTACAGATATCTCCCTGAGAGAGAGAGGGACTGAGAGACACCAGTCAGTGTACAGATATCTCCCTGAGAGAGAGAGAGACTGACTGAGAGACACCAGTCAGTGTACAGATATCTCCCTGAGAGAGAGAGGGACTGAGAGACAGCAGTCAGTGTATAGATATCTCCCGGATAGACACCAGTCAGTGTACAGATATGTCCCTGAGAGAGAGGACTGAGAGACAGCAGTCTGTGTACTGATATCTCCCTGAGAGAGAGATAGGCAGAGAGACACCAGTCAGTGTACAGATATCTCCCTGAGAGAGAGGGTTTGAGAGACACCAGTCAGTGTACAGATATCTCCCTGAGAGAGAGGGGACTGAGAGACACCAGTCAGTATACAGGTATCTCCCTGAGAGAGAGAGGACTGAGAGACACCAGTCAGTGTACAGATATCTCCCTGAGAGAGAGGGGACTGAGAGACACCAGTCAGTGTACAGATATCTCCCTGAGAGAGAGGGGACTGAGAGACACCAGTCAGTGTACACGTATCTCCCTGAGAGAGAGAGGGGACTGAGAGACACCAGTTAGTATACAGATGTCTCCAGTCAGTGTATAGATATCTCCCTGATAGACACCAGTCAGTGTACAGATATCTCCCTGAGTGAGAGGGGACTGAGAGACACCAGTCAGTGTACAGATATCTCCCTGAGAGAGAGAGGGGACTGAGAGACACCAGTCAGTGTACAGATATCTCCCTGAGAGAGAGATAGGCAGAGAGACACCAGTCAGTGTACAGATATCTCCCTGAGAGAGAGGGGACTGAGACACACCAGTCAGTGTACAGATATCGCCCTGAGAGAGAGGGGACTGAGAGACACCAGTCAGTGTACAGGTATCTCCCTGAGAGAGAGAGGACTGAGAGACACTAGTCAGTGTACAGATATCTCCCTGAGTGAGAGAGGGGACTGAGAGACACCAGTCAGTGTACAGATATCTCCCTGAGAGGGAGAGGACTGAGAGACACCAGTCAGTGTTCAGATATCTCACTGAGAGCAAGAGGGACTGAGAGACACCACTCAGTGGACAGATATCTCCCTGAGAGAGAGGACTGAGAGACAGCAGTCTGTGTACTGATATCTCCCTGAGAGAGAGATAGGCAGAGAGACACCAGTCAGTGTACAGATATCTCCCTGAGAGAGAGGGTTTGAGAGACACCAGTCAGTGTACAGATATCTCCCTGAGAGAGAGGGGACTGAGAGACACCAGTCAGTATACAGGTATCTCCCTGAGAGAGAGAGGACTGAGAGACAGCAGTCTGTGTACTGATATCTCCCTGAGAGAGAGATAGGCAGAGAGACACCAGTCAGTGTACAGATATCTCCCTGAGAGAGAGGGTTTGAGAGACACCAGTCAGTGTACAGATATCTCCCTGAGAGAGAGGGGACTGAGAGACACCAGTCAGTATACAGGTATCTCCCTGAGAGAGAGAGGACTGAGAGACACCAGTCAGTGTACAGATATCTCCCTGAGAGAGAGGGGACTGAGAGACACCAGTCAGTGTACAGATATCTCCCTGAGAGAGAGGGGACTGAGAGACACCAGTCAGTGTACACGTATCTCCCTGAGAGAGAGAGGGGACTGAGAGACACCAGTTAGTATACAGATGTCTCCAGTCAGTGTATAGATATCTCCCTGATAGACACCAGTCAGTGTACAGATATCTCCCTGAGTGAGAGGGGACTGAGAGACACCAGTCAGTGTACAGATATCTCCCTGAGAGAGAGAGGGGACTGAGAGACACCAGTCAGTGTACAGATATCTCCCTGAGAGAGAGATAGGCAGAGAGACACCAGTCAGTGTACAGATATCTCCCTGAGAGAGAGGGGACTGAGACACACCAGTCAGTGTACAGATATCGCCCTGAGAGAGAGGGGACTGAGAGACACCAGTCAGTGTACAGGTATCTCCCTGAGAGAGAGAGGACTGAGAGACACTAGTCAGTGTACAGATATCTCCCTGAGTGAGAGAGGGGACTGAGAGACACCAGTCAGTGTACAGATATCTCCCTGAGAGGGAGAGGACTGAGAGACACCAGTCAGTGTTCAGATATCTCACTGAGAGCAAGAGGGACTGAGAGACACCACTCAGTGGACAGATATCTCCCTGAGAGAGAGAGGGACTGAGAGACACCAGTCAGTGTACAGATATCTCCCTGAGAGACAGAGGGACTGAGAGACACCAGTCAGTGTACAGATATCTCCCTGAGAGAGAGAGGGACTGAGAGACACCAGTCAGTGTACAGATATTTCCCTGAGAGAGAGAGGGACTGAGAGACACCAGTCAGTGTACAGATATCTCCCTGAGAGAGAGAGGGACTGAGAGACCCCAGTCAGTGTATAGATATCTCCCTGATAGACACCAGTCAGTGTACAGATATCTCCCTGAGAGAGAGGACTGAGAGACACCAGTCAGTGTACAGATATCTCCCTGAGGGGGAGAGGACTGAGAGACACCAGTCAGTGTATAGATATCTCCCTGAGAGAGAGGGGACTGAGAGTCACCAGTCAGTGTACAGTATCTCCCTGAGAGAGAGAGGACTGAGAGACACCAGTCAGTGTACAGATATCTCCCTGAGTGAGAGAGGGGACTGAGAGACACCAGTCAATGTACAGATATCTCCCTGAGAGGGAGAGGACTGAGAGACACCAGTCAGTGTTCAGATATCTCCCTGAGAGAGAGAGGGACTGAGAGACACCAGTCAGTGTACAGATATTTCCCTGAGAGAGAGAGGGACTGAGAGACACCAGTCAGTGTACAGATATCTCCCTGAGAGAGAGAGAGACTGAGAGACACCAGTCAGTGTACAGATATCTCCCTGAGAGAGAGAGGGACTGAGAGACACCAGTCAGTGTATAGATATCTCTCTGATAGACACCAGTCAGTGTACAGATATCTCCCTGAGAGAGAGAGAGAGAGACTGAGAGACACCAGTCAGTGTACAGATATCTCCCTGAGAGAGAGAGGGACTGAGAGACCCCAGTCAGTGTATAGATATCTCCCTGATAGACACCAGTCAGTGTACAGATATCTCCCTGAGAGAGAGAGGGACTGAGAGACACCAGTCAGTGTACAGATATCTCCCTGAGAGAGAGAGAGAGTGACTGAGAGACACCAGTCAGTGTACAGATATCTCCCTGAGAGAGAGAGGGACTGAGAGACACCAGTCAGTGTATAGATATCTCCCGGATAGACACCAGTCAGTGTACAGATATCTCCCTGAGAGAGAGGACTGAGAGACAGCAGTCTGTGTACTGATATCTCCCTGAGAGAGAGATAGGCAGAGAGACACCAGTCAGTGTACAGATATCTCCCTGAGAGAGAGGGTTTGAGAGACACCAGTCAGTGTACAGATATCTCCCTGAGAGAGAGGGGACTGAGAGACACCAGTCAGTATACAGGTATCTCCCTGAGAGAGAGAGGACTGAGAGACAGCAGTCTGTGTACTGATATCTCCCTGAGAGAGAGATAGGCAGAGAGACACCAGTCAGTGTACAGATATCTCCCTGAGAGAGAGGGTTTGAGAGACACCAGTCAGTGTACAGATATCTCCCTGAGAGAAAGGGGACTGAGAGACACCAGTCAGTATACAGGTATCTCCCTGAGAGAGAGAGGACTGAGAGACACCAGTCAGTGTACAGATATCTCCCTGAGAGAGAGGGGACTGAGAGACACCAGTCAGTGTACAGATATCTCCCTGAGAGAGAGGGGACTGAGAGACACCAGTCAGTGTACACGTATCTCCCTGAGAGAGAGAGGGGACTGAGAGACACCAGTTAGTATACAGATGTCTCCAGTCAGTGTATAGATATCTCCCTGATAGACACCAGTCAGTGTACAGATATCTCCCTGAGTGAGAGGGGACTGAGAGACACCAGTCAGTGTACAGATATCTCCCTGAGAGAGAGAGGGGACTGAGAGACACCAGTCAGTGTACAGATATCTCCCTGAGAGAGAGATAGGCAGAGAGACACCAGTCAGTGTACAGATATCTCCCTGAGAGAGAGGGGACTGAGACACACCAGTCAGTGTACAGATATCGCCCTGAGAGAGAGGGGACTGAGAGACACCAGTCAGTGTACAGGTATCTCCCTGAGAGAGAGAGGACTGAGAGACACTAGTCAGTGTACAGATATCTCCCTGAGTGAGAGAGGGGACTGAGAGACACCAGTCAGTGTACAGATATCTCCCTGAGAGGGAGAGGACTGAGAGACACCAGTCAGTGTTCAGATATCTCACTGAGAGCAAGAGGGACTGAGAGACACCACTCAGTGGACAGATATCTCCCTGAGAGAGAGAGGGACTGAGAGACACCAGTCAGTGTACAGATATCTCCCTGAGAGACAGAGGGACTGAGAGACACCAGTCAGTGTACAGATATCTCCCTGAGAGAGAGAGGGACTGAGAGACACCAGTCAGTGTACAGATATTTCCCTGAGAGAGAGAGGGACTGAGAGACACCAGTCAGTGTACAGATATCTCCCTGAGAGAGAGAGGGACTGAGAGACCCCAGTCAGTGTATAGATATCTCCCTGATAGACACCAGTCAGTGTACAGATATCTCCCTGAGAGAGAGGACTGAGAGACACCAGTCAGTGTACAGATATCTCCCTGAGGGGGAGAGGACTGAGAGACACCAGTCAGTGTATAGATATCTCCCTGAGAGAGAGGGGACTGAGAGTCACCAGTCAGTGTACAGTATCTCCCTGAGAGAGAGAGGACTGAGAGACACCAGTCAGTGTACAGATATCTCCCTGAGTGAGAGAGGGGACTGAGAGACACCAGTCAATGTACAGATATCTCCCTGAGAGGGAGAGGACTGAGAGACACCAGTCAGTGTTCAGATATCTCCCTGAGAGAGAGAGGGACTGAGAGACACCAGTCAGTGTACAGATATTTCCCTGAGAGAGAGAGGGACTGAGAGACACCAGTCAGTGTACAGATATCTCCCTGAGAGAGAGAGAGACTGAGAGACACCAGTCAGTGTACAGATATCTCCCTGAGAGAGAGAGGGACTGAGAGACACCAGTCAGTGTATAGATATCTCTCTGATAGACACCAGTCAGTGTACAGATATCTCCCTGAGAGAGAGAGAGAGAGACTGAGAGACACCAGTCAGTGTACAGATATCTCCCTGAGAGAGAGAGGGACTGAGAGACCCCAGTCAGTGTATAGATATCTCCCTGATAGACACCAGTCAGTGTACAGATATCTCCCTGAGAGAGAGAGGGACTGAGAGACACCAGTCAGTGTACAGATATCTCCCTGAGAGAGAGAGAGTGACTGAGAGACACCAGTCAGTGTACAGATATCTCCCTGAGAGAGAGAGGGACTGAGAGACACCAGTCAGTGTATAGATATCTCCCGGATAGACATCAGTCAGTGTACAGATATCTCCCTGAGAGAGAGGACTGAGAGACAGCAGTCTGTGTACTGATATCTCCCTGAGAGAGAGATAGGCAGAGAGACACCAGTCAGTGTACAGATATCTCCCTGAGAGAGAGGGTTTGAGAGACACCAGTCAGTGTACAGATATCTCCCTGAGAGAGAGAGAGACTGACTGAGAGACACCAGTCAGTGTACAGATATCTCCCTGAGAGAGAGAGGGACTGAGAGACAGCAGTCAGTGTATAGATATCTCCCGGATAGACACCAGTCAGTGTACAGATATGTCCCTGAGAGAGAGGACTGAGAGACAGCAGTCTGTGTACTGATATCTCCCTGAGAGAGAGATAGGCAGAGAGACACCAGTCAGTGTACAGATATCTCCCTGAGAGAGAGGGTTTGAGAGACACCAGTCAGTGTACAGATATCTCCCTGAGAGAGAGGGGACTGAGAGACACCAGTCAGTATACAGGTATCTCCCTGAGAGAGAGAGGACTGAGAGACACCAGTCAGTGTACAGATATCTCCCTGAGAGAGAGGGGACTGAGAGACACCAGTCAGTGTACAGATATCTCCCTGAGAGAGAGGGGACTGAGAGACACCAGTCAGTGTACACGTATCTCCCTGAGAGAGAGAGGGGACTGAGAGACACCAGTTAGTATACAGATGTCTCCAGTCAGTGTATAGATATCTCCC
This sequence comes from Chiloscyllium plagiosum, assembly GCF_037043375.1. Lineage (NCBI taxonomy): Eukaryota > Metazoa > Chordata > Chondrichthyes > Orectolobiformes > Hemiscylliidae > Chiloscyllium > Chiloscyllium plagiosum. The sequence goes on from NW_028270178.1 coordinate 1,539,613, forward strand.
TGATAGACACCAGTCAGTGTACAGATATCTCCCTGAGTGAGAGGGGACTGAGAGACACCAGTCAGTGTACAGATATCTCCCTGAGAGAGAGAGGGGACTGAGAGACACCAGTCAGTGTACAGATATCTCCCTGAGAGAGAGATAGGCAGAGAGACACCAGTCAGTGTACAGATATCTCCCTGAGAGAGAGGGGACTGAGACACACCAGTCAGTGTACAGATATCGCCCTGAGAGAGAGGGGACTGAGAGACACCAGTCAGTGTACAGGTATCTCCCTGAGAGAGAGAGGACTGAGAGACACTAGTCAGTGTACAGATATCTCCCTGAGTGAGAGAGGGGACTGAGAGACACCAGTCAGTGTACAGATATCTCCCTGAGAGGGAGAGGACTGAGAGACACCAGTCAGTGTTCAGATATCTCACTGAGAGCAAGAGGGACTGAGAGACACCACTCAGTGGACAGATATCTCCCTGAGAGAGAGAGGGACTGAGAGACACCAGTCAGTGTACAGATATCTGCCTGAGAGACAGAGGGACTGAGAGACACCAGTCAGTGTACAGATATCTCCCTGAGAGAGAGAGGGACTGAGAGACACCAGTCAGTGTACAGATATTTCCCTGAGAGAGAGAGGGACTGAGAGACACCAGTCAGTGTACAGGTATCTCCCTGAGAGAGAGAGGGACTGAGAGACCCCAGTCAGTGTATAGATATCTCCCTGATAGACACCAGTCAGTGTACAGATATCTCCCTGAGAGAGAGGACTGAGAGACACTAGTCAGTGTACAGATATCTCCCTGAGGGGGAGAGGACTGAGAGACACCAGTCAGTGTATAGATATCTCCCTGAGAGAGAGGGGACTGAGAGTCACCAGTCAGTGTACAGTATCTCCCTGAGAGAGAGAGGACTGAGAGACACCAGTCAGTGTACAGGTATCTCCCTGAGAGAGAGAGGACTGAGAGACACCAGTCAGTGTACAGATATCTCCCTGAGTGAGAGAGGGGACTGAGAGACACCAGTCGGTAGACAGATACCTCCCTGAGAGGGAGAGGACTGAGAGACACCAGTCAATGTACAGATATCTCACTGAGAGCAAGAGGGACTGAGAGACACCAGTCAGTGGACAGATATCTCCCTGAGAGAGAGAGGGACTGAGAGACACCAGTCAGTGTACAGATATTTCCCTGAGAGAGAGAGAGAGGACTGACAGACATCAGTCAGTGTACAGGTATCTCCCTGATAGACACCAGTCAGTTTACAGATATCTCGCTGAGTGAGAGGGGACTGAGAGACACCAGTCAGTGTACAGATATCTCCCTGAGAGAGAGAGAGGACTGAGAGACACCAGTCAGTGTACAGATATCTCCCTGAGAGAGAGAGAAAACTGAGAGACACCAGTCAGTGTACAGATATCTCCCTGAGAGAGAGAGAACTGAGAGACCCAAGTCAGTGTACAGATATCACCCTGAGAGAGAGGGTGGACTGAGAGACACCAGTCTGTATAGAGATATCTCCCTGAGAGAGAGGGGACTGAGAGACACCAGTCAGTGTACAGATATCTCCCTGTGGGAGAGAGAGGGACTGAGAGACACCAGTCAGTGTACAGATATCTCACTGAGAGATAGAAGGACTGAGAGACACCAGTCATTGTACAGATGTCTCCCTGAGAGAGAGAGGGACTGAGAGACACCAGTCAGTGTATAGATATCTCCCTGATAGACACCAGTCAGTGTACAGATATCTCCCTGAGAGAGAGAGAACTGAGAGACCCAAGTCAGTGTACAGATATCACCCTGAGAGAGAGGGTGGACTGAGAGACACCAGTCTGTATAGAGATATCTCCCTGAGAGAGAGGGGACTGAGAGACACCAGTCAGTGTACAGATATCTCCCTGTGGGAGAGAGAGGGACTGAGAGACACCAGTCAGTGTACAGATATCTCACTGAGAGATAGAAGGACTGAGAGACACCAGTCATTGTACAGATGTCTCCCTGAGTGAGAGAGGACTGAGAGACACCAGTCAGTGTACAGATATCTCCCTGAGAAAGAGAGGGGACTGAGAGACACCACTCAGTGTATAGATATCTCCCTGTTAGACACCAGTCAGTGAACAGATATCTCCCCGTGTGAGAGAGGACTGAGAGACACCAGTCAGTGTACAGATATCTCCCTGAGAGAGAGAGGGGACTGAGAGACACCAGTTAGTATACAGATGTCTCCCTGAGAGAGAGAGGGACTGAGAGACACCAGTCAGTGTATAGATATCTCCCAGATAGATACCAGTCAGTGTACAGATATCTCCCTGAGTGAGAGGGGACTGAGAGACACCAGTCAGTGTACAGATATCTCCCTGAGAGAGAGAGGGGACTGAGAGACACCAGTCAGTGTACAGATATCTCCCTGAGAGAGAGATAGGCAGAGAGACACCAGTCAGTGTACAGATATCTCCCTGAGAGAGAGGGGACTGAGAGACACCAGTCAGTGTACAGATATCTCCCTGAGAGAGAGGGGACTGAGAGACACCAGTCAGTGTACAGGTATCTCCCTGAGAGAGAGAGGACTGAGAGACACTAGTCAGTGTACAGATATCTCCCTGAGTGAGAGAGGGGACTGAGAGACACCAGTCAGTCTACAGATATCTCCCTGAGAGGGAGAGGACTGAGAGACACCAGTCAGTGTTCAGATATCTCACTGAGAGCAAGAGGGACTGAGAGTCACAACTCAGTGGACAGATATCTCCCTGGGAGAGAGAGAGGGACTGAGAGACACCAGTCAGTGTACAGATATCTCCCTGAGAGAGAGAGGGACTGAGAGACACCAGTCAGTGTACAGATATCTCCCTGAGAGAGAAAGAGGACTGAGAGACATCAGTCAGTGTACTTATATTTCCCTGTGAGAGAGAGAGAGAAGACTGAGAGACATCAGTCAGTGTACAGGTATCTCCCTGAGATAGAGGGGACTGAGAGACACCAGTCAGTGTACAGATATTTCCCTGAGAGAGAGAGGGACTGAGAGACACCAGTCAGTGTACAGATATCTCCCTGAGAGAGAGAGAGAGACTGAGAGACAGCAGTCAGTGTACAGATATCTCCCTGAGAGAGAGAGGGACTGAGAGACACCAGTCAGTGTAGAGATATCTCCCTGATAGACACCAGTCAGTGTACAGATATCTCCTGAGAGAGAGGACTGAGAGACAGCAGTCAGTGTACAGATATCTCCCTGAGTGAGAGGGGTCTGAGAGACACCAGTCAGTGTACAGATATCTCCCTGAGAGAGAGAGGACTGAGAGACACCAGTCAGTGTACAGATATCTCCCTGAGAGAGAGAGGGGACTGAGAGACACCAGTCAGTGTACAGATATCTCCCTGAGAGAGAGATCGGCAGAGAGACACCAGTCAGTGTACAGATATCTCCCTGAGAGAGACTGGTCTGAGAGACACCAGTCAGTGTACAGATATCTCCCTGAGAGAGAGGGGACTGAGAGACACCAGTCAGTGTACAGGTATCTCCCTGAGAGAGAGAGGACTGAGAGACACCAGTCAGTGTACAGATATCTCCCTGAGTGAGAGAGGGGACTGAGAGACACCAGTCAGTGTACAGATATCTCCCTGAGAGGGAGAGGACTGAGAGACACCAGTCAGTGTACAGATATCTCACTGAGAGGGAGAGGGAGTGAGAGACACCAGTCAGTGTACAGATATCTCCCTGAGAGGGAGAGGACTGAGAGACACCAGTCAGTGTACAGATATCTCACTGAGAGCGAGAGGGACTGAGAGACACCAGTCAGTGGACAGATATCTCCCTGAGAGAGAGAGGACTGAGAGACACCAGTCAGTGGACAGATATTTCCCTGAGAGAGCGAGGGCACTGAGAGACATCAGTCAGTGTACAGATATTTCCCTGAGAGAGAGAGAGAGGACTGAGAGACATCAGTCAGTGTACAGGTATCTCCCTGAGAGAGAGGGGACTTAGAGACACCAGTCAGTGTACAGATATTTCCCTGAGAGAGGGACTGAGAGACACCAGTCAGTGTACAGATATCTCCCTGAGAGAGAGAGAGACTGAGAGACACCAGTCAGTGTACAGATATCTCCCTGAGAGAGAGAGGGACTGAGAGACACCAGTCAGTGTATAGATATCTCTCTGATAGACACCAGTCAGTGTACAGATATCTCCCTGAGAGAGAGAGAGAGAGACTGAGAGACACCAGTCAGTGTACAGATATCTCCCTGAGAGAGAGAGGGACTGAGAGACCCCAGTCAGTGTATAGATATCTCCCTGATAGACACCAGTCAGTGTACAGATATCTCCCTGAGAGAGAGGACTGAGAGACACCAGTCAGTGTACAGATATCTCCCTGAGGGGGAGAGGACTGAGAGACACCAGTCAGTGTATAGATATCTCCCTGAGAGAGAGGGGACTGAGAGTCACCAGTCAGTGTACAGTATCTCCCTGAGAGAGAGAGGACTGAGAGACACCAGTCAGTGTACAGATATCTCCCTGAGTGAGAGAGGGGACTGAGAGACACCAGTCAATGTACAGATATCTCCCTGAGAGGGAGAGGACTGAGAGACACCAGTCAGTGTTCAGATATCTCCCTGAGAGAGAGAGGGACTGAGAGACACCAGTCAGTGTACAGATATTTCCCTGAGAGAGAGAGGGACTGAGAGACACCAGTCAGTGTACAGATATCTCCCTGAGAGAGAGAGGGACTGAGAGACACCAGTCAGTGTATAGATATCTCTCTGATAGACACCAGTCAGTGTACAGATATCTCCCTGAGAGAGAGAGAGAGAGACTGAGAGACACCAGTCAGTGTACAGATATCTCCCTGAGAGAGAGAGGGACTGAGAGACCCCAGTCAGTGTATAGATATCTCCCTGATAGACACCAGTCAGTGTACAGATATCTCCCTGAGAGAGAGAGGGACTGAGAGACACCAGTCAGTGTACAGATATCTCCCTGAGAGAGAGAGAGACTGACTGAGAGACACCAGTCAGTGTACAGATATCTCCCTGAGAGAGAGAGGGACTGAGAGACACCAGTCAGTGTATAGATATCTCCCGGATAGACACCAGTCAGTGTACAGATATGTCCCTGAGAGAGAGGACTGAGAGACAGCAGTCTGTGTACTGATATCTCCCTGAGAGAGAGATAGGCAGAGAGACACCAGTCAGTGTACAGATATCTCCCTGAGAGAGAGGGTTTGAGAGACACCAGTCAGTGTACAGATATCTCCCTGAGAGAGAGGGGACTGAGAGACACCAGTCAGTATACAGGTATCTCCCTGAGAGAGAGAGGACTGAGAGACACCAGTCAGTGTACAGATATCTCCCTGAGAGAGAGGGGACTGAGAGACACCAGTCAGTGTACAGATATCTCCCTGAGAGAGAGGGGACTGAGAGACACCAGTCAGTGTACACGTATCTCCCTGAGAGAGAGAGGGGACTGAGAGACACCAGTTAGTATACAGATGTCTCCAGTCAGTGTATAGATATCTCCCTGATAGACACCAGTCAGTGTACAGATATCTCCCTGAGTGAGAGGGGACTGAGAGACACCAGTCAGTGTACAGATATCTCCCTGAGAGAGAGAGGGGACTGAGAGACACCAGTCAGTGTACAGATATCTCCCTGAGAGAGAGATAGGCAGAGAGACACCAGTCAGTGTACAGATATCTCCCTGAGAGAGAGGGGACTGAGACACACCAGTCAGTGTACAGATATCGCCCTGAGAGAGAGGGGACTGAGAGACACCAGTCAGTGTACAGGTATCTCCCTGAGAGAGAGAGGACTGAGAGACACTAGTCAGTGTACAGATATCTCCCTGAGTGAGAGAGGACACTGAGAGACACCAGTCAGTGTACAGATATCTCCCTGAGAGGGAGAGGACTGAGAGACACCAGTCAGTGTTCAGATATCTCACTGAGAGCAAGAGGGACTGAGAGACACCACTCAGTGGACAGATATCTCCCTGAGAGAGAGGACTGAGAGACAGCAGTCTGTGTACTGATATCTCCCTGAGAGAGAGATAGGCAGAGAGACACCAGTCAGTGTACAGATATCTCCCTGAGAGAGAGGGTTTGAGAGACACCAGTCAGTGTACAGATATCTCCCTGAGAGAGAGGGGACTGAGAGACACCAGTCAGTATACAGGTATCTCCCTGAGAGAGAGAGGACTGAGAGACAGCAGTCTGTGTACTGATATCTCCCTGAGAGAGAGATAGGCAGAGAGACACCAGTCAGTGTACAGATATCTCCCTGAGAGAGAGGGTTTGAGAGACACCAGTCAGTGTACAGATATCTCCCTGAGAGAAAGGGGACTGAGAGACACCAGTCAGTATACAGGTATCTCCCTGAGAGAGAGAGGACTGAGAGACACCAGTCAGTGTACAGATATCTCCCTGAGAGAGAGGGGACTGAGAGACACCAGTCAGTGTACAGATATCTCCCTGAGAGAGAGGGGACTGAGAGACACCAGTCAGTGTACACGTATCTCCCTGAGAGAGAGAGGGGACTGAGAGACACCAGTTAGTATACAGATGTCTCCAGTCAGTGTATAGATATCTCCCTGATAGACACCAGTCAGTGTACAGATATCTCCCTGAGTGAGAGGGGACTGAGAGACACCAGTCAGTGTACAGATATCTCCCTGAGAGAGAGAGGGGACTGAGAGACACCAGTCAGTGTACAGATATCTCCCTGAGAGAGAGATAGGCAGAGAGACACCAGTCAGTGTACAGATATCTCCCTGAGAGAGAGGGGACTGAGACACACCAGTCAGTGTACAGATATCGCCCTGAGAGAGAGGGGACTGAGAGACACCAGTCAGTGTACAGGTATCTCCCTGAGAGAGAGAGGACTGAGAGACACTAGTCAGTGTACAGATATCTCCCTGAGTGAGAGAGGGGACTGAGAGACACCAGTCAGTGTACAGATATCTCCCTGAGAGGGAGAGGACTGAGAGACACCAGTCAGTGTTCAGATATCTCACTGAGAGCAAGAGGGACTGAGAGACACCACTCAGTGGACAGATATCTCCCTGAGAGAGAGAGGGACTGAGAGACACCAGTCAGTGTACAGATATCTCCCTGAGAGACAGAGGGACTGAGAGACACCAGTCAGTGTACAGATATCTCCCTGAGAGAGAGAGGGACTGAGAGACACCAGTCAGTGTACAGATATTTCCCTGAGAGAGAGAGGGACTGAGAGACACCAGTCAGTGTACAGATATCTCCCTGAGAGAGAGAGGGACTGAGAGACCCCAGTCAGTGTATAGATATCTCCCTGATAGACACCAGTCAGTGTACAGATATCTCCCTGAGAGAGAGGACTGAGAGACACCAGTCAGTGTACAGATATCTCCCTGAGGGGGAGAGGACTGAGAGACACCAGTCAGTGTATAGATATCTCCCTGAGAGAGAGGGGACTGAGAGTCACCAGTCAGTGTACAGTATCTCCCTGAGAGAGAGAGGACTGAGAGACACCAGTCAGTGTACAGATATCTCCCTGAGTGAGAGAGGGGACTGAGAGACACCAGTCAATGTACAGATATCTCCCTGAGAGGGAGAGGACTGAGAGACACCAGTCAGTGTTCAGATATCTCCCTGAGAGAGAGAGGGACTGAGAGACACCAGTCAGTGTACAGATATTTCCCTGAGAGAGAGAGGGACTGAGAGACACCAGTCAGTGTACAGATATCTCCCTGAGAGAGAGAGAGACTGAGAGACACCAGTCAGTGTACAGATATCTCCCTGAGAGAGAGAGGGACTGAGAGACACCAGTCAGTGTATAGATATCTCTCTGATAGACACCAGTCAGTGTACAGATATCTCCCTGAGAGAGAGAGAGAGAGACTGAGAGACACCAGTCAGTGTACAGATATCTCCCTGAGAGAGAGAGGGACTGAGAGACCCCAGTCAGTGTATAGATATCTCCCTGATAGACACCAGTCAGTGTACAGATATCTCCCTGAGAGAGAGAGGGACTGAGAGACACCAGTCAGTGTACAGATATCTCCCTGAGAGAGAGAGAGTGACTGAGAGACACCAGTCAGTGTACAGATATCTCCCTGAGAGAGAGAGGGACTGAGAGACACCAGTCAGTGTATAGATATCTCCCGGATAGACACCAGTCAGTGTACAGATATCTCCCTGAGAGAGAGAACTGAGAGACAGCAGTCTGTGTACTGATATCTCCCTGAGAGAGAGATAGGCAGAGAGACACCAGTCAGTGTACAGATATCTCCCTGAGAGAGAGGGTTTGAGAGACACCAGTCAGTGTACAGATATCTCCCTGAGAGAGAGAGAGACTGACTGAGAGACACCAGTCAGTGTACAGATATCTCCCTGAGAGAGAGAGGGACTGAGAGACAGCAGTCAGTGTATAGATATCTCCCGGATAGACACCAGTCAGTGTACAGATATGTCCCTGAGAGAGAGGACTGAGAGACAGCAGTCTGTGTACTGATATCTCCCTGAGAGAGAGATAGGCAGAGAGACACCAGTCAGTGTACAGATATCTCCCTGAGAGAGAGGGTTTGAGAGACACCAGTCAGTGTACAGATATCTCCCTGAGAGAGAGGGGACTGAGAGACACCAGTCAGTATACAGGTATCTCCCTGAGAGAGAGAGGACTGAGAGACACCAGTCAGTGTACAGATATCTCCCTGAGAGAGAGGGGACTGAGAGACACCAGTCAGTGTACAGATATCTCCCTGAGAGAGAGGGGACTGAGAGACACCAGTCAGTGTACACGTATCTCCCTGAGAGAGAGAGGGGACTGAGAGACACCAGTTAGTATACAGATGTCTCCAGTCAGTGTATAGATATCTCCCTGATAGACACCAGTCAGTGTACAGATATCTCCCTGAGTGAGAGGGGACTGAGAGACACCAGTCAGTGTACAGATATCTCCCTGAGAGAGAGAGGGGACTGAGAGACACCAGTCAGTGTACAGATATCTCCCTGAGAGAGAGATAGGCAGAGAGACACCAGTCAGTGTACAGATATCTCCCTGAGAGAGAGGGGACTGAGACACACCAGTCAGTGTACAGATATCGCCCTGAGAGAGAGGGGACTGAGAGACACCAGTCAGTGTACAGGTATCTCCCTGAGAGAGAGAGGACTGAGAGACACTAGTCAGTGTACAGATATCTCCCTGAGTGAGAGATGGGACTGAGAGACACCAGTCAGTGTACAGATATCTCCCTGAGAGGGAGAGGACTGAGAGACACCAGTCAGTGTTCAGATATCTCACTGAGAGCAAGAGGGACTGAGAGACACCACTCAGTGGACAGATATCTCCCTGAGAGAGAGAGGGACTGAGAGACACCAGTCAGTGTACAGATATCTGCCTGAGAGACAGAGGGACTGAGAGACACCAGTCAGTGTACAGATATCTCCCTGAGAGAGAGAGGGACTGAGAGACACCAGTCAGTGTACAGATATTTCCCTGAGAGAGAGAGGGACTGAGAGACACCAGTCAGTGTACAGGTATCTCCCTGAGAGAGAGAGGGACTGAGAGACCCCAGTCAGTGTATAGATATCTCCCTGATAGACACCAGTCAGTGTACAGATATCTCCCTGAGAGAGAGGACTGAGAGACACTAGTCAGTGTACAGATATCTCCCTGAGGGGGAGAGGACTGAGAGACACCAGTCAGTGTATAGATATCTCCCTGAGAGAGAGGGGACTGAGAGTCACCAGTCAGTGTACAGTATCTCCCTGAGAGAGAGAGGACTGAGAGACACCAGTCAGTGTACAGATATCTCCCTGAGTGAGAGAGGGGACTGAGAGACACCAGTCAATGTACAGATATCTCCCTGAGAGGGAGAGGACTGAGAGACACCAGTCAGTGTTCAGATATCTCCCTGAGAGAGAGAGGGACTGAGAGACACCAGTCAGTGTACAGATATTTCCCTGAGAGAGAGAGGGACTGAGAGACACCAGTCAGTGTACAGATATCTCCCTGAGAGAGAGAGAGACTGAGAGACACCAGTCAGTGTACAGATATCTCCCTGAGAGAGAGAGGGACTGAGAGACACCAGTCAGTGTATAGATATCTCTATGATAGACACCAGTCAGTGTACAGATATCTCCCTGAGAGAGAGAGAGAGAGACTGAGAGACACCAGTCAGTGTACAGATATCTCCCTGAGAGAGAGAGGGACTGAGAGACCCCAGTCAGTGTATAGATATCTCCCTGATAGACACCAGTCAGTGTACAGATATCTCCCTGAGAGAGAGAGGGACTGAGAGACACCAGTCAGTGTACAGATATCTCCCTGAGAGAGAGAGAGTGACTTGGAGACACCAGTCAGTGTACAGATATCTCCCTGAGAGAGAGAGGGACTGCGAGACACCAGTCAGTGTATAGATATCTCCCGGATAGACACCAGTCAGTGTACAGATATCTCCCTGAGAGAGAGGACTGAGAGACAGCAGTCTGTGTACTGATATCTCCCTGAGAGAGAGATAGGCAGAGAGACACCAGTCAGTGTACAGATATTCTCCTGAGAGAGAGGGTTTGAGAGACACCAGTCAGTGTACAGATATCTCCCTGAGAGAGAGGGGACTGAGAGACACCAGTCAGTATACAGGTATCTCCCTGAGAGAGAGAGGACTGAGAGACAGCAGTCTGTGTACTGATATCTCCCTGAGAGAGAGATAGGCAGAGAGACACCAGTCAGTGTACAGATATCTCCCTGAGAGAGAGGGTTTGAGAGACACCAGTCAGTGTACAGATATCTCCCTGAGAGAGAGGGGACTGAGAGACACCAGTCAGTATACAGGTATCTCCCTGAGAGAGAGAGGACTGAGAGACACCAGTCAGTGTACAGATATCTCCCTGAGAGAGAGGGGACTGAGAGACACCAGTCAGTGTACAGATATCTCCCTGAGAGAGAGGGGACTGAGAGACACCAGTCAGTGTACACGTATCTCCCTGAGAGAGAGAGGGGACTGAGAGACACCAGTTAGTATACAGATGTCTCCAGTCAGTGTATAGATATCTCCCTGATAGACACCAGTCAGTGTACAGATATCTCCCTGAGTGAGAGGGGACTGAGAGACACCAGTCAGTGTACAGATATCTCCCTGAGAGAGAGAGGGGACTGAGAGACACCAGTCAGTGTACAGATATCTCCCTGAGAGAGAGATAGGCAGAGAGACACCAGTCAGTGTACAGATATCTCCCTGAGAGAGAGGGGACTGAGACACACCAGTCAGTGTACAGATATCGCCCTGAGAGAGAGGGGACTGAGAGACACCAGTCAGTGTACAGGTATCTCCCTGAGAGAGAGAGGACTGAGAGACACTAGTCAGTGTACAGATATCTCCCTGAGTGAGAGAGGGGACTGAGAGACACCAGTCAGTGTACAGATATCTCCCTGAGAGGGAGAGGACTGAGAGACACCAGTCAGTGTTCAGATATCTCACTGAGAGCAAGAGGGACTGAGAGACACCACTCAGTGGACAGATATCTCCCTGAGAGAGAGAGGGACTGAGAGACACCAGTCAGTGTACAGATATCTCCCTGAGAGACAGAGGGACTGAGAGACACCAGTCAGTGTACAGATATCTCCCTGAGAGAGAGAGGGACTGAGAGACACCAGTCAGTGTACAGATATTTCCCTGAGAGAGAGAGGGACTGAGAGACACCAGTCAGTGTACAGATATCTCCCTGAGAGAGAGAGGGACTGAGAGACCCCAGTCAGTGTATAGATATCTCCCTGATAGACACCAGTCAGTGTACAGATATCTCCCTGAGAGAGAGGACTGAGAGACACCAGTCAGTGTACAGATATCTCCCTGAGGGGGAGAGGACTGAGAGACACCAGTCAGTGTATAGATATCTCCCTGAGAGAGAGGGGACTGAGAGTCACCAGTCAGTGTACAGTATCTCCCTGAGAGAGAGAGGACTGAGAGACACCAGTCAGTGTACAGATATCTCCCTGAGTGAGAGAGGGGACTGAGAGACACCAGTCAATGTACAGATATCTCCCTGAGAGGGAGAGGACTGAGAGACACCAGTCAGTGTTCAGATATCTCCCTGAGAGAGAGAGGGACTGAGAGACACCAGTCAGTGTACAGATATTTCCCTGAGAGAGAGAGGGACTGAGAGACACCAGTCAGTGTACAGATATCTCCCTGAGAGAGAGAGAGACTGAGAGACACCAGTCAGTGTACAGATATCTCCCTGAGAGAGAGAGGGACTGAGAGACACCAGTCAGTGTATAGATATCTCTCTGATAGACACCAGTCAGTGTACAGATATCTCCCTGAGAGAGAGAGAGAGAGACTGAGAGACACCAGTCAGTGTACAGATATCTCCCTGAGAGAGAGAGGGACTGAGAGACCCCAGTCAGTGTATAGATATCTCCCTGATAGACACCAGTCAGTGTACAGATATCTCCCTGAGAGAGAGGGGACTGAGAGACACCAGTCAGTATACAGGTATCTCCCTGAGAGAGAGAGGACTGAGAGACACCAGTCAGTGTACAGATATCTCCCTGAGAGAGAGGGGACTGAGAGACACCAGTCAGTGTACAGATATCTCCCTGAGAGAGAGGGGACTGAGAGACACCAGTCAGTGTACACGTATCTCCCTGAGAGAGAGAGGGGACTGAGAGACACCAGTTAGTATACAGATGTCTCCAGTCAGTGTATAGATATCTCCCTGATAGACACCAGTCAGTGTACAGATATCTCCCTGAGTGAGAGGGGACTGAGAGACACCAGTCAGTGTACAGATATCTCCCTGAGAGAGAGAGGGGACTGAGAGACACCAGTCAGTGTACAGATATCTCCCTGAGAGAGAGATAGGCAGAGAGACACCAGTCAGTGTACAGATATCTCCCTGAGAGAGAGGGGACTGAGACACACCAGTCAGTGTACAGATATCGCCCTGAGAGAGAGGGGACTGAGAGACACCAGTCAGTGTACAGGTATCTCCCTGAGAGAGAGAGGACTGAGAGACACTAGTCAGTGTACAGATATCTCCCTGAGTGAGAGAGGGGACTGAGAGACACCAGTCAGTGTACAGATATCTCCCTGAGAGGGAGAGGACTGAGAGACACCAGTCAGTGTTCAGATATCTCACTGAGAGCAAGAGGGACTGAGAGACACCACTCAGTGGACAGATATCTCCCTGAGAGAGAGAGGGACTGAGAGACACCAGTCAGTGTACAGATATCTCCCTGAGAGACAGAGGGACTGAGAGACACCAGTCAGTGTACAGATATCTCCCTGAGAGAGAGAGGGACTGAGAGACACCAGTCAGTGTACAGATATTTCCCTGAGAGAGAGAGGGACTGAGAGACACCAGTCAGTGTACAGATATCTCCCTGAGAGAGAGAGGGACTGAGAGACCCCAGTCAGTGTATAGATATCTCCCTGATAGACACCAGTCAGTGTACAGATATCTCCCTGAGAGAGAGGACTGAGAGACACCAGTCAGTGTACAGATATCTCCCTGAGGGGGAGAGGACTGAGAGACACCAGTCAGTGTATAGATATCTCCCTGAGAGAGAGGGGACTGAGAGTCACCAGTCAGTGTACAGTATCTCCCTGAGAGAGAGAGGACTGAGAGACACCAGTCAGTGTACAGATATCTCCCTGAGTGAGAGAGGGGACTGAGAGACACCAGTCAATGTACAGATATCTCCCTGAGAGGGAGAGGACTGAGAGACACCAGTCAGTGTTCAGATATCTCCCTGAGAGAGAGAGGGACTGAGAGACACCAGTCAGTGTACAGATATTTCCCTGAGAGAGAGAGGGACTGAGAGACACCAGTCAGTGTACAGATATCTCCCTGAGAGAGAGAGAGACTGAGAGACACCAGTCAGTGTACAGATATCTCCCTGAGAGAGAGAGGGACTGAGAGACACCAGTCAGTGTATAGATATCTCTCTGATAGACACCAGTCAGTGTACAGATATCTCCCTGAGAGAGAGAGAGAGAGACTGAGAGACACCAGTCAGTGTACAGATATCTCCCTGAGAGAGAGAGGGACTGAGAGACCCCAGTCAGTGTATAGATATCTCCCTGATAGACACCAGTCAGTGTACAGATATCTCCCTGAGAGAGAGAGGGACTGAGAGACACCAGTCAGTGTACAGATATCTCCCTGAGAGAGAGAGAGTGACTGAGAGACACCAGTCAGTGTACAGATATCTCCCTGAGAGAGAGAGGGACTGAGAGACACCAGTCAGTGTATAGATATCTCCCGGATAGACACCAGTCAGTGTACAGATATCTCCCTGAGAGAGAGGACTGAGAGACAGCAGTCTGTGTACTGATATCTCCCTGAGAGAGAGATAGGCAGAGAGACACCAGTCAGTGTACAGATATCTCCCTGAGAGAGAGGGTTTGAGAGACACCAGTCAGTGTACAGATATCTCCCTGAGAGAGAGAGGGGACTGAGAGACACCAGTCAGTGTACAGATATCTCCCTGAGAGAGAGGGGACTGAGAGACACCAGTCAGTGTACAGATATCTCCCTGAGAGAGAGGGGACTGAGAGACACCAGTCAGTGTACAGGTATCTCCCTGAGAGAGAGAGGGGACTGAGAGACACCAGTTAGTATACAGATGTCTCCAGTCAGTGTATAGATATCTCCCTGATAGACACCAGTCAGTGTATAGATATCTCCCTGAGTGAGAGGGGACTGAGAGACACCAGTCAGTGTACAGATATCTCCCTGAGAGAGAGAGGGGACTGAGAGACACCAGTCAGTGTACAGATATCTCCCTCAGAGAGAGATAGGCAGAGAGACACCAGTCAGTGTACAGATATCTCCCTGAGAGAGAGGGGACTGAGAGACACCAGTCAGTGTACAGATATCTCCCTGAGAGAGAGGGGACTGAGAGACACCAGTCAGTGTACAGGTATCTCCCTGAGAGAGAGAGGACTGAGAGACACTAGTCAGTGTACAGATATCTCCCTGAGTGAGAGAGGGGACTGAGAGACACCAGTCAGTGTACAGATATCTCCCTGAGAGGGAGAGGTCTGAGAGACACCAGTCAGTGTTCAGATATCTCACTGAGAGCAAGAGGGACTGAGAGACACCACTCAGTGGACAGATATCTCCCTGAGAGAGAGAGGGACTGAGAGACACCAGTCAGTGTACAGATATCTCCCTGAGAGAGAGAGGGACTGAGAGACACCAGTCAGTGTACAGATATCTCCCTGAGAGAGAAAGAGGACTGAGAGACATCAGTCAGTGTACACATATTTCCCTGTGAGAGAGAGAGAGAAGACTGAGAGACATCAGTCAGTGTACAGGTATCTCCCTGAGAGAGAGGGGACTGAGAGACACCAGTCAGTGTACAGATATTTCCCTGAGAGAGAGAGGGACTGAGAGACACCAGTCAGTGTACAGATATCTCCCTGAGAGAGAGAGAGAGAGAGACTGAGAGACAGCAGTCAGTGTACAGATATCTCCCTGAGAGAGAGAGGGACTGAGAGACACCAGTCAGTGTATAGATATCTCCCTGATAGACACCAGTCAGTGTACAGATATCTCCTGAGAGAGAGGACTGAGAGACAGCAGTCAGTGTACAGATATCTCCCTGAGTGAGAGGGGACTGAGAGACACCAGTCAGTGTACAGATATCTCCCTGAGAGAGAGAGGACTGAGAGACACCAGTCAGTGTACAGATATCTCCCTGAGAGAGAGATCGGCAGAGAGACACCAGTCAGTGTACAGATATCTCCCTGAGAGAGAGGGGACTGAGAGACACCAGTCAGTGTACAGATATCTCCCTGAGAGAAAGGGGACTGAGAGACACCAGTCAGTGTACAGGTATCTCCCTGAGAGAGTGAGGACTGAGAGACACCAGTGAGTGTACAGATATCTCCCTGAGTGAGAGAGGGGACTGAGAGACACCAGTCAGTGTACAGATATCTCCCAGAGAGAAAGGGGACTGAGAGACACCAGTCAGTGTACAGATATCTCACTGAGAGAGAGGGGACTGAGAGACACCAGTCAGTGTACAGATATCTCCCTGAGTGAGAGAGGGGACTGAGAGACATCAGTCAGTGGACAGATATCTCCCTGAGAGAGAGAGGGACTGAGAGACACCAGTCAGTGTACAGATATTTCCCTGAGAGAGAAAGAGGACTGAGAGACATCAGTCAGTGTACAGATATTTCCCTGAGAGAGAGAGAGAGGACTGAGAGACATCAGTCAGTGTACAGGTATCTCCCTGATAGACTCCAGTCAGTGTACAGATATCTCCCTGAGTGAGAGGGGACTGAGAGACACCAGTCAGTGTACAGATATCTCCCTGAGTGAGAGAGGACTGAGAGACACCAGTCAGTGTACAGATATATCCCTGAGAGAGAGAGAGGACTAAGAGACACCAGTCAGTGTTCAGATATCTCCCTGAGAGAGACAGAAAACTGAGAGACACCAGTCAGTGTACAGATATCTCCCTGAGAAAGAGAGAACTGAGAGACCCCAGTCAGTGTACAGATATCACCCTGAGAGAGAGGGTGGACTGAGAAACACCAGTCTGTATAGAGATATCTCCCTGAGAGAGAGGGGACTGAGAGACACCAGTCACTGTACAGATATCTCCCTGGGAGAGAGAGAGGGACTGAGAGACACCAGTCAGTGTACAGATATCTCACTGAGTGATAGAAGGACTTAGAGACACCAGTCAGTGTGCAGATGTCTCACTGAGAGAGAGAGGGACTGAGAGACACCAGTCAGTGTATAGATATCTCCCTAATAGACACCAGTCAGTGTACAGATATCTCCCTGAGAGAGAGGGGACTGAGAGACACCAGTCAGTGTACAGATATCTCCCTGAGAGATAGGACTGAGAGACACCAGTCAGTGTACAGATATCTCCCTGAGTGAGAGAGGACTGAGAGACACCAGTCAGTGTACAGATATCTCCCTGAGAGAGAGCGAGGACTGAGAGACACCAGTCAGTGTACAGATATCTCCCTGAGAGAGAGATAGGCAGAGAGACACCAGTCAGTGTACAGATATCTCACTGAGAGAGAGGGGACTGAGAGACACCAGTCAGTGTACAGATATCTCCCTGAGAGAGTGGGGACTGAGATACACCAGTCAGTGTACAGGTATCTCCCTGAGAGAGTGAGGACTGAGAGACACCAGTCAGTGTACAGATATCTCCCTGAGTGAGAGAGGGGACTGAGAGACACCAGTCGGTAGACAGATACCTCCCTGAGAGGGAGAGGACTGAGAGACACCAGTCAATGTACAGATATCTCACTGAGAGCAAGAGGGACTGAGAGACACCAGTCAGTGGACAGATATCTCCCTGAGAGAGAGAGGGACTGAGAGACACCAGTCAGTGTACAGATATTTCCCTGAGAGAGAGAGAGAGGACTGACAGACATCAGTCAGTGTACAGGTATCTCCCTGATAGACACCAGTCAGTTTACAGATATCTCGCTGAGTGAGAGGGGACTGAGAGACACCAGTCAGTGTACAGATATCTCCCTGAGAGAGAGAGAGGACTGAGAGACACCAGTCAGTGTACAGATATCTCCCTGAGAGAGAGAGAAAACTGAGAGACACCAGTCAGTGTACAGATATCTCCCTGAGAGAGAGAGAACTGAGAGACCCAAGTCAGTGTACAGATATCACCCTGAGAGAGAGGGTGGACTGAGAGACACCAGTCTGTATAGAGATATCTCCCTGAGAGAGAGGGGACTGAGAGACACCAGTCAGTGTACAGATATCTCCCTGTGGGAGAGAGAGGGACTGAGAGACACCAGTCAGTGTACAGATATCTCACTGAGATATAGAAGGACTGAGAGACACCAGTCATTGTACAGATGTCTCCCTGAGAGAGAGAGGGACTGAGAGACACCAGTCAGTGTATAGATATCTCCCTGATAGACACCAGTCAGTGTACAGATATCTCCCTGAGTGAGAGAGGACTGAGAGACACCAGTCAGTGTACAGATATCTCCCTGAGAAAGAGAGGGGACTGAGAGACACCACTCAGTGTATAGATATCTCCCTGTTAGACACCAGTCAGTGAACAGATATCTCCCCGTGTGAGAGAGGACTGAGAGACACCAGTCAGTGTACAGATATCTCCCTGCGAGAGAGAGGGGACTGAGAGACACCAGTTAGTATACAGATGTCTCCCTGAGAGAGAGAGGGACTGAGAGACACCAGTCAGTGTATAGATATCTCCCAGATAGACACCAGTCAGTGTACAGATATCTCCCTGAGTGAGAGGGGACTGAGAGACACCAGGCAGTGTACAGATATCTCCCTGAGAGAGAGAGGGGACTGAGAGACACCAGTCAGTGTACAGATATCTCCCTGAGAGAGAGATAGGCAGAGAGACACCAGTCAGTGTACAGATATCTCCCTGAGAGAGAGGGGACTGAGAGACACCAGTCAGTGTACAGGTATCTCCCTGAGAGAGAGAGGACTGAGAGACACTAGTCAGTGTACAGATATCTCCCTGAGTGAGAGAGGGGACTGAGAGACACCAGTCAGTGTACAGATATCTCCCTGAGAGGGAGAGGACTGAGAGACACCAGTCAGTGTTCAGATATCTCACTGAGAGCAAGAGGGACTGAGAGACACCACTCAGTGGACAGATATCTCCCTGAGAGAGAGAGGGACTGAGAGACACCAGTCAGTGTACAGATATCTCCCTGAGAGAGAGAGGGACTGAGAGACACCAGTCAGTGTACAGATATCTCCCTGAGAGAGAAAGAGGACTGAGAGACATCAGTCAGTGTACACATATTTCCCTGTGAGAGAGAGAGAGAAGACTGAGAGACATCAGTCAGTGTACAGGTATCTCCCTGAGAGAGAGGGGACTGAGAGACACCAGTCAGTGTACAGATATTTCCCTGAGAGAGAGAGGGACTGAGAGACACCAGTCAGTGTACAGATATCTCCCTGAGAGAGAGAGAGACTGAGAGACAGCAGTCAGTGTACAGATATCTCCCTGAGAGAGAGAGGGACTGAGAGACACCAGTCAGTGTATAGATATCTCCCTGATAGACACCAGTCAGTGTACAGATATCTCCTGAGAGAGAGGACTGAGAGACAGCAGTCAGTGTACAGATATCTCCCTGAGTGAGAGGGGACTGAGAGACACCAGTCAGTGTACAGATATCTCCCTGAGAGAGAGAGGACTGAGAGACACCAGTCAGTGTACAGATATCTCCCTGAGAGAGAGATCGGCAGAGAGACACCAGTCAGTGTACAGATATCTCCCTGAGAGAGAGGGGACTGAGAGACACCAGTCAGTGTACAGATATCTCCCTGAGAGAAAGGGGACTGAGAGACACCAGTCAGTGTACAGGTATCTCCCTGAGAGAGTGAGGACTGAGAGACACCAGTCAGTGTACAGATATCTCCCTGAGTGAGAGAGGGGACTGAGAGACACCAGTCAGTGTACAGATATCTCCCAGAGAGAAAGGGGACTGAGAGACACCAGTCAGTGTACAGATATCTCACTGAGAGAGAGGGGACTGAGAGACACCAGTCAGTGTACAGATATCTCCCTGAGTGAGAGAGGGGACTGAGAGACATCAGTCAGTGGACAGATATCTCCCTGAGAGAGAGAGGGACTGAGAGACACCAGTCAGTGTACAGATATTTCCCTGAGAGAGAAAGAGGACTGAGAGACATCAGTCAGTGTACAGATATTTCCCTGAGAGAGAGAGAGAGGACTGAGAGACATCAGTCAGTGTACAGGTATCTCCCTGATAGACACCAGTCAGTGTACAGATATCTCCCTGAGTGAGAGGGGACTGAGAGACACCAGTCAGTGTACAGATATCTCCCTGAGAGAGAGAGGACTGAGAGACACCAGTCAGTGTATAGATATATCCCTGAGAGAGAGAGAGGACTAAGAGACACCAGTCAGTGTTCAGATATCTCCCTGAGAGAGACAGAAAACTGAGAGACACCAGTCAGTGTACAGATATCTCCCTGAGAAAGAGAGAACTGAGAGACCCCAGTCAGTGTACAGATATCACCCTGAGAGAGAGGGTGGACTGAGAAACACCAGTCTGTATAGAGATATCTCCCTGAGAGAGAGGGGACTGAGAGACACCAGTCACTGTACAGATATCTCCCTGGGAGAGAGAGAGGGACTGAGAGACACCAGTCAGTGTACAGATATCTCACTGAGTGATAGAAGGACTTAGAGACACCAGTCAGTGTGCAGATGTCTCACTGAGAGAGAGAGGGACTGAGAGACACCAGTCAGTGTATAGATATCTCCCTAATAGACACCAGTCAGTGTACAGATATCTCCCTGAGAGAGAGGGGACTGAGAGACACCAGTCAGTGTACAGATATCTCCCTGAGAGATAGGACTGAGAGACACCAGTCAGTGTACAGATATCTCCCTGAGTGAGAGAGGACTGAGAGACACCAGTCAGTGTACAGATATCTCCCTGAGAGAGAGCGAGGACTGAGAGACACCAGTCAGTGTACAGATATCTCCCTGAGAGAGAGATAGGCAGAGAGACACCAGTCAGTGTACAGATATCTCACTGAGAGAGAGGGGACTGAGAGACACCAGTCAGTGTACAGATATCTCCCTGAGAGAGTGGGGACTGAGATACACCAGTCAGTGTACAGGTATCTCCCTGAGAGAGTGAGGACTGAGAGACACCAGTCAGTGTACAGATATCTCCCTGAGTGAGAGAGGGGACTGAGAGACACCAGTCGGTAGACAGATACCTCCCTGAGAGGGAGAGGACTGAGAGACACCAGTCAATGTACAGATATCTCACTG
This sequence comes from Chiloscyllium plagiosum, assembly GCF_037043375.1. Classification (NCBI taxonomy): domain Eukaryota; kingdom Metazoa; phylum Chordata; class Chondrichthyes; order Orectolobiformes; family Hemiscylliidae; genus Chiloscyllium; species Chiloscyllium plagiosum. The sequence continues at coordinate 1,560,369 of NW_028270178.1, forward strand.
AGAGCAAGAGGGACTGAGAGACACCAGTCAGTGGACAGATATCTCCCTGAGAGAGAGAGGGACTGAGAGACACCAGTCAGTGTACAGATATTTCCCTGAGAGAGAGAGAGAGGACTGACAGACATCAGTCAGTGTACAGGTATCTCCCTGATAGACACCAGTCAGTTTACAGATATCTCGCTGAGTGAGAGGGGACTGAGAGACACCAGTCAGTGTACAGATATCTCCCTGAGAGAGAGAGAGGACTGAGAGACACCAGTCAGTGTACAGATATCTCCCTGAGAGAGAGAGAAAACTGAGAGACACCAGTCAGTGTACAGATATCTCCCTGAGAGAGAGAGAACTGAGAGACCCAAGTCAGTGTACAGATATCACCCTGAGAGAGAGGGTGGACTGAGAGACACCAGTCTGTATAGAGATATCTCCCTGAGAGAGAGGGGACTGAGAGACACCAGTCAGTGTACAGATATCTCCCTGTGGGAGAGAGAGGGACTGAGAGACACCAGTCAGTGTACAGATATCTCACTGAGATATAGAAGGACTGAGAGACACCAGTCATTGTACAGATGTCTCCCTGAGAGAGAGAGGGACTGAGAGACACCAGTCAGTGTATAGATATCTCCCTGATAGACACCAGTCAGTGTACAGATATCTCCCTGAGTGAGAGAGGACTGAGAGACACCAGTCAGTGTACAGATATCTCCCTGAGAAAGAGAGGGGACTGAGAGACACCACTCAGTGTATAGATATCTCCCTGTTAGACACCAGTCAGTGAACAGATATCTCCCCGTGTGAGAGAGGACTGAGAGACACCAGTCAGTGTACAGATATCTCCCTGCGAGAGAGAGGGGACTGAGAGACACCAGTTAGTATACAGATGTCTCCCTGAGAGAGAGAGGGACTGAGAGACACCAGTCAGTGTATAGATATCTCCCAGATAGACACCAGTCAGTGTACAGATATCTCCCTGAGTGAGAGGGGACTGAGAGACACCAGGCAGTGTACAGATATCTCCCTGAGAGAGAGAGGGGACTGAGAGACACCAGTCAGTGTACAGATATCTCCCTGAGAGAGAGATAGGCAGAGAGACACCAGTCAGTGTACAGATATCTCCCTGAGAGAGAGGGGACTGAGAGACACCAGTCAGTGTACAGATATCTCCCTGAGAGAGAGGGGACTGAGAGACACCAGTCAGTGTACAGGTATCTCCCTGAGAGAGAGAGGACTGAGAGACACTATTCAGTGTTCAGATATCTCCCAGAGTGAGAGAGGGGACTGAGAGACACCAGTCAGTGTACAGATATCTCCCTGAGAGGGAGAGGACTGAGAGACACCAGTCAGTGTTCAGATATCTCACTGAGAGCAAGAGGGACTGAGAGACACAACTCAGTGGACAGATATCTCCCTGGGAGAGAGAGAGGGACTGAGAGACACCAGTCAGTGTACAGATATCTCCCTGAGAGAGAGAGGGACTGAGAGACACCAGTCAGTGTACAGATATCTCCCTGAGAGAGAAAGAGGACTGAGAGACATCAGTCAGTGTACAGATATTTCCCTGTGAGAGAGAGAGAGAAGACTGAGAGACATCAGTCAGTGTACAGGTATCTCCCTGAGATAGAGGGGACTGAGAGACACCAGTCAGTGTACAGATATTTCCCTGAGAGAGAGAGGGACTGAGAGACACCAGTCAGTGTACAGATATCTCCCTGAGAGAGAGACTGAGAGACAGCAGTCAGTGTACAGATATCTCCCTGAGAGAGAGAGGGACTGAGAGACACCAGTCAGTGTATCGATATCTCCCTGATAGACACCAGTCAGTGTACAGATATCTCCTGAGAGAGAGGACTGAGAGACAGCAGTCAGTGTACAGATATCTCCCTGAGTGAGAGGGGTCTGAGAGACACCAGTCAGTGTACAGATATCTCCCTGAGAGAGAGAGGACTGAGAGACACCAGTCATTGTACAGATATCTCCCTGAGAGAATGAGGGGACTGAGAGACACCAGTCAGTGTACAGATATCTCCCTGAGAGAGAGATCGGCAGAGAGACACCAGTCAGTGTACAGATATCTCCCTGAGAGAGAGGGGTCTGAGAGACACCAGTCAGTGTACAGATATCTCCCTGAGAGAGAGGGGACTGAGAGACACCAGTCAGTGTACAGATATCTCCCTGAGAGAGAGATCGGCAGAGAGACACCAGTCAGTGTACAGATATCTCCCTGAGAGAGAGGGGTCTGAGAGACACCAGTCAGTGTACAGATATCTCCCTGAGAGAGAGGGGACTGAGAGACACCAGTCAGTGTACAGGTATCTCCCTGAGAGAGAGAGAGGACTGAGAGACACCAGTCAGTGTACAGATATCTCCCTGAGTGAGAGAGGGGACTGAGAGACACCAGTCAGTGTACAGATATCTCCCTGAGAGGGAGGGGTCTGAGAGACACCAGTCAGTGTACAGATATCTCCCTGAGAGAGAGGGGACTGAGAGACACCAGTCAGTGTACAGGTATCTCCCTGAGAGAGAGAGAGGACTGAGAGACACCAGTCAGTGTACAGATATCTCCCTGAGTGAGAGAGGGGACTGAGAGACACCAGTCAGTGTACAGATATCTCCCTGAGAGGGAGAGGACTGAGAGACACCAGTCAGTGTACAGATATCTCACTGAGAGGGAGAGGGAGTGAGAGACACCAGTCAGTGTACAGATATCTCACTGAGAGCGAGAGGGACTGAGAGACACCAGTCAGTGGACAGATATCTCCCTGAGAGAGAGAGGACTGAGAGACACCAGTCAGTGGACAGATATTTCCCTGAGAGAGAAAGAGGACTGAGAGACATCAGTCAGTGTACAGATATTTCCCTGAGAGAGAGAGAGAGGACTGAGAGACATCAGTCAGTGTACAGGTATCTCCCTGAGAGAGAGAGGGACTGAGAGACACCAGTCAGTGTATAGATATCTCTCTGATAGACACCAGTCAGTGTACAGATATCTCCCTGAGAGAGAGAGAGAGAGACTGAGAGACACCAGTCAGTGTACAGATATCTCCCTGAGAGAGAGAGGGACTGAGAGACCCCAGTCAGTGTATAGATATCTCCCTGATAGACACCAGTCAGTGTACAGATATCTCCCTGAGAGAGAGGACTGAGAGACACCAGTCAGTGTACAGATATCTCCCTGAGGGGGAGAGAACTGAGAGACACCAGTCAGTGTATAGATATCTCCCTGAGAGAGAGGGGACTGAGAGTCACCAGTCAGTGTACAGTATCTCCCTGAGAGAGAGAGGACTGAGAGACACCAGTCAGTGTACAGATATCTCCCTGAGTGAGAGAGGGGACTGAGAGACACCAGTCAATGTACAGATATCTCCCTGAGAGGGAGAGGACTGAGAGACACCAGTCAGTGTTCAGATATCTCCCTGAGAGAGAGAGGGACTGAGAGACACCAGTCAGTGTACAGATATTTCCCTGAGAGAGAGGGGGACTGAGAGACACCAGTCAGTGTACAGATATCTCCCTGAGAGAGAGAGAGAGAGTGACTGAGAGACACCAGTCAGTGTACAGATATCTCCCTGAGAGAGAGAGGGACTGAGAGACCCCAGTCAGTGTATAGATATCTCCCTGATAGACACCAGTCAGTGTACAGATATCTCCCTGAGAGAGAGGACTGAGAGACACCAGTCAGTGTACAGATATCTCCCTGAGTGAGAGATAGGCAGAGAGACACCAGTCAGTGTACAGATATCTCCCTGAGAGAGAGGGTTTGAGAGACACCAGTCAGTGTACAGATATCTCCCTGAGAGAGAGGGGACTGAGAGACACCAGTCAGTATACAGGTATCTCCCTGAGAGAGAGAGGACTGAGAGACACCAGTCAGTGTACAGATATCTCCCTGAGAGAGAGGGGACTGAGAGACACCAGTCAGTGTACAGATATCTCCCTGAGAGAGAGGGGACTGAGAGACACCAGTCAGTGTACAGGTATCTCCCTGAGAGAGAGAGGGGACTGAGAGACACCAGTTAGTATACAGATGTCTCCAGTCAGTGTATAGATATCTCCCTGATAGACACCAGTCAGTGTACAGATATCTCCCTGAGTGAGAGGGGACTGAGAGACACCAGTCAGTGTACAGATATCTCCCTGAGAGAGAGGGGACTGAGAGACACCAGTCAGTGTACAGATATCTCCCTGAGAGAGAGATAGGCAGAGAGACACCAGTCAGTGTACAGATATCTCCCTGAGAGAGAGGGGACTGAGAGACACCAGTCAGTGTACAGATATCTCCCTGAGAGAGAGGGGACTGAGAGACACCAGTCAGTGTACAGGTATCTCCCTGAGAGAGAGAGGACTGAGAGACACTAGTCAGTGTACAGATATCTCCCTGAGAGAGAGGGGACTGAGAGACACCAGTCAGTGTACAGATATCTCCCTGAGAGGGAGAGGACTGAGAGACACCAGTCAGTGTTCAGATATCTCACTGAGAGCAAGAGGGACTGAGAGACACCACTCAGTGGACAGATATCTCCCTGAGAGAGAGAGGGACTGAGAGACACCAGTCAGTGTACAGATATCTCCCTGAGAGAGAGAGGGACTGAGAGACACCAGTCAGTGTACAGATATCTCCCTGAGAGAGAAAGAGGACTGAGAGACATCAGTCAGTGTACACATATTTCCCTGTGAGAGAGAGAGAGAAGACTGAGAGACATCAGTCAGTGTACAGGTATCTCCCTGAGAGAGAGGGGACTGAGGGACACCAGTCAGTGTACAGATATTTCCCTGAGAGAGAGAGGGACTGAGAGACACCAGTCAGTGTACAGATATCTCCCTGAGAGAGAGAGAGAGACTGAGAGACAGCAGTCAGTGTACAGATATCTCCCTGAGAGAGAGAGGGACTGAGAGACACCAGTCAGTGTATAGATATCTCCCTGATAGACACCAGTCAGTGTACAGATATCTCCTGAGAGAGAGGACTGAGAGACAGCAGTCAGTGTACAGATATCTCCCTGAGTGAGAGGGGACTGAGAGACACCAGTCAGTGTACAGATATCTCCCTGAGAGAGAGAGGACTGAGAGACACCAGTCAGTGTACAGATATCTCCCTGAGAGAGAGATCGGCAGAGAGACACCAGTCAGTGTACAGATATCTCCCTGAGAGAGAGGGGACTGAGAGACACCAGTCAGTGTACAGAAAACTCCCTGAGAGAAAGGGGACTGAGAGACACCAGTCAGTGTACAGGTATCTCCCTGAGAGAGTGAGGACTGAGAGACACCAGTCAGTGTACAGATATCTCCCTGAGTGAGAGAGGGGACTGAGAGACACCAGTCAGTGTACAGATATTTCCCTGAGAGGGAGAGGACTGAGAGACACCAGTCAGTGTACAGATATCTCACTGAGAGGGAGAGGGAGTGAGAGACACCAGTCAGTGTACAGATATCTCCCTGAGAGGGAGAGGACTGAGAGACACCAGTCAGTGTACAGATATCTCACTGAGAGCGAGAGGGACTGAGAGACACCAGTCAGTGGACAGATATCTCCCTGAGAGAGAGAGGGACTGAGAGACACCAGTCAGTGTACAGATATTTCCCTGAGAGAGAAAGAGGACTGAGAGACATCAGTCAGTGTACAGATATTTCCCTGAGAGAGAGAGAGGACTGAGAGACATCAGTCAGTGTACAGGTATCTCCCTGAGAGAGAGGGGACTGAGAGACACCAGTCAGTGTACAGATATTTCCCTGAGAGAGGGACTGAGAGACACCAGTCAGTGTACAGATATCTCCCTGAGAGAGAGAGAGAGACTGAGAGACACCAGTCAGTGTACAGATATCTCCCTGAGAGAGAGAGGGACTGAGAGACACCAGTCAGTGTATAGATATCTCCCTGATAGACACCAGTCAGTGTACAGATATCTCCCTGAGAGAGAGGACTGAGAGACACCAGTCAGTGTACAGATATCTCCTTGAGTGAGAGAGGGGACTGAGAGACACCAGTCAGTGTACAGATATCTCCCTGAGGGGGAGAGGACTGAGAGACAGCAGTCAGTGTATAGATATCTCCCTGAGAGAGAGGGGACTGAGAGTCACCAGTCAGTGTACAGTATCTCCCTGAGAGAGAGAGGACTGAGAGACACCAGTCAGTGTACAGATATCTCCCTGAGTGAGACAGGGGACTGAGAGACACCAGTCAATGTACAGATATCTCCCTGAGAGGGAGAGGACTGAGAGACACCAGTTAGTATACAGATGTCTCCCTGAAAGAGAGAGGGACTGAGAGACACCAGTCAGTGTACAGATATCTCCCTGAGAGAGAGGGGACTGAGAGACACCAGTCAGTGTACAGATATCTCCCTGAGAGAGAGGGGACTGAGAGACACCAGTCAGTGTACAGGTATCTCCCTGAGAGAGAGAGGGGACTGAGAGACACCAGTTAGTATACAGATGTCTCCCTGAGAGAGAGAGGGACTGAGAGACACCAGTCAGTGTATAGATATCTCCCTGATACACACCAGTCAGTGTACAGATATCTCCCTGAGTGAGAGGGGACTGAGAGACACCAGTCAGTGTACAGATATCTCCCTGAGAGAGAGAGGGGACTGAGACACCAGTCAGTGTACAGATATCTCCCTGAGAGAGAGATAGGCAGAGAGACACCAGTCAGTGTACAGATATCTCCCTGAGAGAGAGGGACTGAGAGACACCAGTCAGTGTACAGATATCTCCCTGAGAGAGAGGGGACTGAGAGACACCAGTCAGTGTACAGATATCTCCCTGAGAGAAAGGGGACTGAGAGACACCAGTCAGTGTACAGGTATCTCCCTGAGAGAGTGAGGACTGAGAGACACCAGTCAGTGTACAGATATCTCCCTGAGTGAGAGAGGGGACTGAGAGACACCAGTCAGTGTACAGATTTTTCCCTGAGAGGGAGAGGACTGAGAGACACCAGTCAGTGTACAGATATCTCACTGAGAGGGAGAGGGAGTGAGAGACACCAGTCAGTGTACAGATATCTCCCTGAGAGGGAGAGGACTGAGAGACACCAGTCAGTGTACAGATATCTCACTGAGAGCGAGAGGGACTGAGAGACACCAGTCAGTGGACAGATATCTCCCTGAGAGAGAGAGGGACTGAGAGACACCAGTCAGTGTACAGATATTTCCCTGAGAGAGAAAGAGGACTGAGAGACATCAGTCAGTGTACAGATATTTCCCTCAGAGAGAGAGAGGACTGAGAGACACCAGTCAGTGTACAGGTATCTCCCTGAGAGAGTGAGGACTGAGAGACACCAGTCAGTGTACAGATATCTCCCTGAGTGAGAGAGGGGACTGAGAGACACCAGTCAGTGTACAGATATTTCCCCGTGAGGGAGAGGACTGAGAGACACCAGTCAGTGTACAGATATCTCACTGAGAGGGAGAGGGAGTGAGAGACACCAGTCAGTGTACAGATATCTCCCTGAGAGGGAGAGGACTGAGAGACACCAGTCAGTGTACAGATATCTCACTGAGAGCGAGAGGGACTGAGAGACACCAGTCAGTGGACAGATATCTCCCTGAGAGAGAGAGGGACTGAGAGACACCAGTCAGTGTACAGATATTTCCCTGAGAGAGAAAGAGGACTGAGAGACATCAGTCAGTGTACAGATATTTCCCTGAGAGAGAGAGAGAGAGGACTGAGAGACATCAGTCAGTGTACAGGTATCTCCCTGAGAGAGAGGGGACTGAGAGACACCAGTCAGTGTACAGATATTTCCCTGAGAGAGGGACTGAGAGACACCAGTCAGTGTACAGATATCTCCCTGAGAGAGAGAGAGAGACTGAGAGACACCAGTCAGTGTACAGATATCTCCCTGAGAGAGAGAGAGGGACTGAGAGACACCAGTCAGTGTATAGATATCTCCCTGATAGACACCAGTCAGTGTACAGATATCTCCCTGATAGAGAGGACTGAGAGACACCAGTCAGTGTACAGATATCTCCTTGAGTGAGGGAGGGGACTGAGAGACACCAGTCAGTGTACAGATATCTCCCTGAGGGGGAGAGGACTGAGAGACACCAGTCAGTGTATAGATCTCTCCCTGAGAGAGAGGGGACTGAGAGTCACCAGTCAGTGTACAGTATCTCCCTGAGAGAGAGAGGACTGAGAGACACCAGTCAGTGTACAGATATCTCCCTGAGTGAGAGAGGGGACTGAGAGACACCAGTCAATGTACAGATATCTCCCTGAGAGGGAGAGGACTGAGAGACACCAGTTAGTATACAGATGTCTCCCTGAGAGAGAGAGGGACTGAGAGACACCAGTCAGTGTACAGATATCTCCCTGAGAGAGAGGGGACTGAGAGACACCAGTCAGTGTACAGATATCTCCCTGAGAGAGAGGGGACTGAGAGACACCAGTCAGTGTACAGGTATCTCCCTGAGAGAGAGAGGGGACTGAGAGACACCAGTTAGTATACAGATGTCTCCCTGAGAGAGAGAGGGACTGAGAGACACCAGTCAGTGTATAGATATCTCCCTGATAGACACCAGTCAGTGTACAGATATCTCCCTGAGTGAGAGGGGACTGAGAGACACCAGTCAGTGTACAGATATCTCCCTGAGAGAGAGAGGGGACTGAGAGACACCAGTCAGTGTACAGATATCTCCCTGAGAGAGAGATAGGCAGAGAGACACCAGTCAGTGTACAGATATCTCCCTGAGAGAGAGGGGACTGAGAGACACCAGTCAGTGTACAGATATCTCCCTGAGAGAGAGGGGACTGAGAGACACCAGTCAGTGTACAGGTATCTCCCTGAGAGAGAGAGGACTGAGAGACACTAGTCAGTGTACAGATATCTCCCTGAGTGAGAGAGGGGACTGAGAGACACCAGTCAGTGTACAGATATCTCCCTGAGAGGGAGAGGACTGAGAGACACCAGTCAGTGTTCAGATATCTCACTGAGAGCAGGAGGGACTGAGAGACACCACTCAGTGGACAGATATCTCCCTGAGAGAGAGAGGGACTGAGAGACACCAGTCAGTGTACAGATATCTCCCTGAGAGAGAGAGGAACTGAGAGACACCAGTCAGTGTACAGATATCTCCCTGAGAGAGAAAGAGGACTGAGAGACATCAGTCAGTGTACACATATTTCCCTGTGAGAGAGAGAGAGAAGACTGAGAGACATCAGTCAGTGTACAGGTATCTCCTGAGAGAGAGGGGACTGAGAGACACCAGTCAGTGTACAGATATTTCCCTGAGAGAGAGAGGGACTGAGAGACACCAGTCAGTGTACAGATATCTCCCTGAGAGAGAGAGAGAGAGAGAGACTGAGAGACAGCAGTCAGTGTACAGATATCTCCCTGAGTGAGAGAGGGACTGAGAGACACCAGTCAGTGTATAGATATCTCCCTGATAGACACCAGTCAGTGTACAGATATCTCCTGAGAGAGAGGACTGAGAGACAGCAGTCAGTGTACAGATATCTCCCTGAGTGAGAGGGGACTGAGAGACACCAGTCAGTGTACAGATATCTCCCTGAGAGAGAGAGGACTGAGAGACACCAGTCAGTGTACAGATATCTCCCTGAGAGAGAGATCGGCAGAGAGACACCAGTCAGTGTACAGATATCTCCCTGAGAGAGAGGGGACTGAGAGACACCAGTCAGTGTACAGGTATCTCCCTGAGAGAGAGAGGGGACTGAGAGACACCAGTTAGTATACAGATGTCTCCCTGAGAGAGAGAGGGACTGAGAGACACCAGTCAGTGTATAGATATCTCCCTGATAGACACCAGTCAGTGTACAGATATCTCCCTGAGTGAGAGGGGACTGAGAGACACCAGTCAGTGTACAGATATCTCCCTGAGAGAGAGAGGGGACTGAGACACCAGTCAGTGTACAGATATCTCCCTGAGAGAGAGATAGGCAGAGAGACACCAGTCAGTGTACAGATATCTCCCTGAGAGAGAGGGACTGAGAGACACCAGTCAGTGTACAGATATCTCCCTGAGAGAGAGGGGACTGAGAGACACCAGTCAGTGTACAGATATCTCCCTGAGAGAAAGGGGACTGAGAGACACCAGTCAGTGTACAGGTATCTCCCTGAGAGAGTGAGGACTGAGAGACACCAGTCAGTGTACAGATATCTCCCTGAGTGAGAGAGGGGACTGAGAGACACCAGTCAGTGTACAGATTTTTCCCTGAGAGGGAGAGGACTGAGAGACACCAGTCAGTGTACAGATATCTCACTGAGAGGGAGAGGGAGTGAGAGACACCAGTCAGTGTACAGATATCTCCCTGAGAGGGAGAGGACTGAGAGACACCAGTCAGTGTACAGATATCTCACTGAGAGCGAGAGGGACTGAGAGACACCAGTCAGTGGACAGATATCTCCCTGAGAGAGAGAGGGACTGAGAGACACCAGTCAGTGTACAGATATTTCCCTGAGAGAGAAAGAGGACTGAGAGACATCAGTCAGTGTACAGATATTTCCCTCAGAGAGAGAGAGGACTGAGAGACACCAGTCAGTGTACAGGTATCTCCCTGAGAGAGTGAGGACTGAGAGACACCAGTCAGTGTACAGATATCTCCCTGAGTGAGAGAGGGGACTGAGAGACACCAGTCAGTGTACAGATATTTCCCCGTGAGGGAGAGGACTGAGAGACACCAGTCAGTGTACAGATATCTCACTGAGAGGGAGAGGGAGTGAGAGACAGCAGTCAGTGTACAGATATCTCCCTGAGAGGGAGAGGACTGAGAGACACCAGTCAGTGTACAGATATCTCACTGAGAGCGAGAGGGACTGAGAGACACCAGTCAGTGGACAGATATCTCCCTGAGAGAGAGAGGGACTGAGAGACACCAGTCAGTGTACAGATATTTCCCTGAGAGAGAAAGAGGACTGAGAGACATCAGTCAGTGTACAGATATTTCCCTGAGAGAGAGAGAGAGAGGACTGAGAGACATCAGTCAGTGTACAGGTATCTCCCTGAGAGAGAGGGGACTGAGAGACACCAGTCAGTGTACAGATATTTCCCTGAGAGAGGGACTGAGAGACACCAGTCAGTGTACAGATATCTCCCTGAGAGAGAGAGAGAGACTGAGAGACACCAGTCAGTGTACAGATATCTCCCTGAGAGAGAGAGAGGGACTGAGAGACACCAGTCAGTGTATAGATATATCCCTGATTATCACCAGTCAGTGTACAGATATCTCCCTGATAGAGAGGACTGAGAGACACCAGTCAGTGTACAGATATCTCCTTGAGTGAGGGAGGGGACTGAGAGACACCAGTCAGTGTACAGATATCTCCCTGAGGGGGAGAGGACTGAGAGACACCAGTCAGTGTATAGATCTCTCCCTGAGAGAGAGGGGACTGAGAGTCACCAGTCAGTGTACAGTATCTCCCTGAGAGAGAGAGGACTGAGAGACACCAGTCAGTGTACAGATATCTCCCTGAGTGAGAGAGGGGACTGAGAGACACCAGTCAATGTACAGATATCTCCCTGAGAGGGAGAGGACTGAGAGACACCAGTTAGTATACAGATGTCTCCCTGAGAGAGAGAGGGACTGAGAGACACCAGTCAGTGTACAGATATCTCCCTGAGAGAGAGGGGACTGAGAGACACCAGTCAGTGTACAGATATCTCCCTGAGAGAGAGGGGTCTGAGAGACACCAGTCAGTGTACAGGTATCTCCCTGAGAGAGAGAGGGGACTGAGAGACACCAGTTAGTATACAGATGTCTCCCTGAGAGAGAGAGGGACTGAGAGACACCAGTCAGTGTATAGATATCTCCCCGATAGACACCAGTCAGTGTACAGATATCTCCCTGAGTGAGAGGGGACTGAGAGACACCAGTCAGTGTACAGATATCTCCCTGAGAGAGAGAGGGGACTGAGAGACACCAGTCAGTGTACAGATATCTCCCTGAGAGAGAGATAGGCAGAGAGACACCAGTCAGTGTACAGATATCTCCCTGAGAGAGAGGGGACTGAGAGACACCAGTCAGTGTACAGATATCTCCCTGAGAGAGAGGGGACTGAGAGACACCAGTCAGTGTACAGGTATCTCCCTGAGAGAGAGAGGACTGAGAGACACTAGTCAGTGTACAGATATCTCCCTGAGTGAGAGAGGGGACTGAGAGACACCAGTCAGTGTACAGATATCTCCCTGAGAGGGAGAGGACTGAGAGACACCAGTCAGTGTTCAGATATCTCACTGAGAGCAGGAGGGACTGAGAGACACCACTCAGTGGACAGATATCTCCCTGAGAGAGAGAGGGACTGAGAGACACCAGTCAGTGTACAGATATCTCCCTGAGAGAGAGAGGAACTGAGAGACACCAGTCAGTGTACAGATATCTCCCTGAGAGAGAAAGAGGACTGAGAGACATCAGTCAGTGTACACATATTTCCCTGTGAGAGAGAGAGAGAAGACTGAGAGACATCAGTCAGTGTACAGGTATCTCCTGAGAGAGAGGGGACTGAGAGACACCAGTCAGTGTACAGATATTTCCCTGAGAGAGAGAGGGACTGAGAGACACCAGTCAGTGTACAGATATCTCCCTGAGAGAGAGAGAGAGAGAGAGACTGAGAGACAGCAGTCAGTGTACAGATATCTCCCTGAGAGAGAGAGGGACTGAGAGACACCAGTCAGTGTATAGATATCTCCCTGATAGACACCAGTCAGTGTACAGATATCTCCTGAGAGAGAGGACTGAGAGACAGCAGTCAGTGTACAGATATCTCCCTGAGTGAGAGGGGACTGAGAGACACCAGTCAGTGTACAGATATCTCCCTGAGAGAGAGAGGACTGAGAGACACCAGTCAGTGTACAGATATCTCCCTGAGAGAGAGATCGGCAGAGAGACACCAGTCAGTGTACAGATATCTCCCTGAGAGAGAGGGGACTGAGAGACACCAGTCAGTGTACAGATATCTCCCTGAGAGAAAGGGGACTGAGAGACACCAGTCAGTGTACAGGTATCTCCCTGAGAGAGTGAGGACTGAGAGACACCAGTCAGTGTACAGATATCTCCCTGAGTGAGAGAGGGGACTGAGAGACACCAGTCAGTGTACAGATATTTCCCTGAGAGGGAGAGGACTGAGAGACACCAGTCAGTGCACAGATATCTCACTGAGAGGGAGAGGGAGTGAGCGACACCAGTCAGTGTACAGATATCTCCCTGAGAGGGAGAGGACTGAGAGACACCAGTCAGTGTACAGATATCTCACTGAGAGCGAGAGGGACTGAGAGACACCAGTCAGTGGACAGATATCTCCCTGAGAGAGAGAGGGACTGAGAGACACCAGTCAGTGTACAGATATTTCCCTGAGAGAGAAAGACGACTGAGAGACATCAGTCAGTGTACAGATATTTCCCTGAGAGAGAGAGAGAGAGGACTGAGAGACATCAGTCAGTGTACAGGTATCTCCCTGAGAGAGAGGGGACTGAGAGACACCAGTCAGTGTACAGATATTTCCCTGAGAGAGGGACTGAGAGACACCAGTCAGTGTACAGATATCTCCCTGAGAGAGAGAGAGAGACTGAGAGACACCAGTCAGTGTACAGATATCTCCCTGAGAGAGAGAGGGACTGAGAGACACCACTCAGTGTATAGATATCTCCCTGATAGACACCAGTCAGTGTACAGATATCTCCCTGAGAGAGAGAGGGGACTGAGAGACACCAGTCAGTGTACGGATATCTCCCTGAGGGGGAGAGGACTGAGAGACACGAGTCAGTGTATAGATATCTCCCTGAGAGAGAGGGGACTGAGAGTCACCAGTCAGTGTACAGTATCTCCCTGAGAGAGAGAGGACTGAGAGACACGAGTCAGTGTACAGATATCTCCCTGAGTGAGAGAGGGGACTGAGAGACACCAGTCAGTGTACAGATATCTCCCTGAGAGGGAGAGGACTGAGAGACACCAGTCAGTGTACAGATATCTCACTGAGAGCAAGAGGGACTGAGAGACACCAGTCAGTGGACAGATATCTCCCTGAGAGAGAGAGGGACTGAGAGACACCAGTCAGTGTACAGATATTTCCCTGAGGGAGAAAGAGGACTGAGAGACATCAGTCAGTGTACAAATATTTCCCTGAGAGAGAGAGAGAGGACTGAGAGACATCAGTCAGTGTACAGGTATCTCCCTGAGAGAGAGGGGACTGAGAGACACCAGTCAGTGTATAGATATCTCCCGGATCGACACCAGTCAGTGTACAGATATCTCCCTGAGAGAGAGGACTGAGAGACAGCAGTCAGTGTACAGATACCTCCCTGAGAGAGAGAGAGAGACTGAGAGACACCAGTCAGTGTACAGATATCTCCCTGAGAGAGAGAGGGACTGAGAGACACCAGTCAGTGTATAGATATCTCCCTGATAGACACCAGTCAGTGTGCAGATATCTCCCTGAGAGAGAGGACTGAGAGACACCAGTCAGTGTACAGATATCTCCTTGAGTGAGAGAGGGGACTGAGAGACACCAGTCAGTGTACAGATATCTCCCTGAGGGGGAGAGGACTGAGAGACACCAGTCAGTGTATAGATATCTCCCTGAGAGAGAGGGGACTGAGAGTCACCAGTCAGTGTACAGTATCTCCCTGAGAGAGAGAGGACTGAGAGACACCAGTCAGTGTACAGATATCTCCCTGAGTGAGAGAGGGGACTGAGAGACACCAGTCAATATACAGATATCTCCCTGAGAGGGAGAGGACTGAGAGACACCAGTCAGTGTACAGATATCTCACTGAGAGCAAGAGGGACTGAGAGACACCAGTCAGTGGACAGATATCTCCCTGAGAGAGAGAGGGACTGAGAGACACCAGTCAGTGTACAGATATTTCCCTGAGGGAGAAAGAGGACTGAGAGACATCAGTCAGTGTACACATATTTCCCTGAGAGAGAGAGAGAGAGGACTGAGAGACATCAGTCAGTGTACAGGTATCTCCCTGAGAGAGAGGGGACTGAGAGACACCAGTCAGTGTATAGATATCTCCCGGATCGACACCAGTCAGTGTATAGATATCTCCCAGAGAGAGAGGGGACTGTGAGTGACCAGTGAGTGTACAGATATCTCCCTGAGAGAGAGGGGACTGAGAGACACCAGTCAGTATACAGATATCTCCCTGAGAGAGAGGACTGAGAGACAGCAGTCAGTGTACAGATATCTCCATGAGAGAGATATAGGCAGAGAGACACCAGTCAGTGTACAGATATCTCCCTGAGAGAGAGGGGACTGAGAGACACCAGTCAGTGTACAGATATCTCCCTGCGTGAGAGCGGGGACTGAGAGACACCAGTCAGTGTACAGATATCTCCCTGAGAGGGAGAGGACTGAGAGACACCAGTCAGTGTACAGATATCTCACTGAGAGCGAGAGGGACTGAGAGACACCAGTCAGTGTACAGATATCTCCCTGAGAGAGAGGGGACTGAGAGACACCAGTCAGTGTACAGATATCTCCCTGCGTGAGAGAGGGGACTGAGAGACACCAGTCAGTGTACAGATATCTCCCTGAGAGGGAGAGGACTGAGAGACACCAGTCAGTGTACAGATATTTCCCTGAGAGAGAAAGAGGACTGAGAGACATCAGTCAGTGTATAGATATTTCCCTCAGAGAGAGAGAGAGGACTGAGAGACATCAGTCAGTGTACAGGTATCTCCCTGAGAGAGAGGGGACTGAGAGACACCAGTCAGTGTACAGATATTTCCCTGAGAGAGGGACTGAGAGACACCAGTCAGTGTACAGATATCTCCCTGAGAGAGAGAGAGAGACTGAGAGACACCAGTCAGTGTACAGATATCTCCCTGAGTGAGAGAGGACTGAGAGACACCAGTCAGTGTACAGATATCTCCCTGAGAGGGAGAGGGGACTGAAAGACACCAGTTAGTGTACAGATGTCGCCCTGAGAGAGAGTGGGACTGAGAGACACCAGTCAGTCTATAGATATCTCCCTGATAGACACCAGTCAGTGTACAGATATCTCGCTGAGTGAGAGTGGACTGAGAGACACCAGACAGTGTACAGATATCTCCCTGAGAGAGAGAGGACTGAGAGACAGCAGTCAGTGTACAGATATCTCCCTGAGAGAGGGGACTGAGAGACACCAGTCAGTGTACAGATATCTCCATGAGAGAGAGATAGGCAGAGAGACACCAGTCAGTGTACAGATATCTCCCTGAGAGAGAGGGGACTGAGAGACACCAGTCAGTGTACAGATATCTCCCTGCGTGAGAGAGGGGACTGAGAGACACCAGTCAGTGTACAGATATCTCCCTGAGAAGGAGAGGACTGAGAGACACCAGTCAGTGTACAGATATCTCACTGAGAGCGAGAGGGACTGAGAGACACCAGTCAGTGGACAGATATCTCCCTGAGAGTGAGAGGGACTGAGAGACACCAGTCAGTGTACAGATATTTCCCTGAGAGAGAAAGAGGACTGAGAGACATCAGTCAGTGTATAGATATTTCCCTCAGAGAGAGAGAGAGGACTGAGAGACATCAGTCAGTGTACAGGTATCTCCCTGGGAGAGAGGGGACTGAGAGACACCAGTCAGCGTACAGATAATTCCCTGAGAGGGAGAGGGACTGAGAGACACCAGTCAGTGTACAGATATCTCCCTGAGAGAGAGAGAGACTGAAAGACACCAGTCAGTGTACAGATATCTCCCTGAGATAGAGGGACTGAGAGACACCAGTCAGTGTACAGACATCTCTTGAGAGAGAGAGGGACTGAGAGACACCAGTCAGTGTACAGGTATCTCCCTTAGAGAGAGGGGACTGAGAGACACCAGTCAGTGTACAGATATCTCCCTGAGAGAGAGAGAGACTGAGAGACACCAGTCAGTGTACAGATATCTCCCTGAGAGAGAGAGAACTGAGAGACCCCAGTCAGTGTACAGATATCTCCCTGGGAGAGAGAGAGGGACTGAGAGACACCAGTCAGTGTACAGATATCTCACTGACATAGAAGGACTGAGAGACACCAGTCAGTGTATAGATATCTCCCTGATAGACACCAGTCAGTGTACAGATATCTCCCTGAGTGAGAGTGGACTGAGAGACACCAGTCAGTGTACAGATATCTCCCTGAGAGAGAGAGAACTGAGAGACAGCAGTCAGTGTTCAGATATCTCCCTGAGAGAGAGAGGGGACTGAGAGACACCAGTCAGTGTACAGATATCTCCATGAGAGAGAGATAGGCAGAGAGACACCAGTCAGTGTACAGATATCTCCCTGAGAGAGAGGGGACTGAGAGACACCAGTCAGTGTACAGACATCTCCCTGAGAGAGAGGGGACTGAGAGACACCAGTCAGTGTACAGGTATCTCCCTGAGAGAGGACTGAGAGACACCAGTCAGTGTACAGATATCTCCCTGAGTGAGAGAGGGGACTGAGAGACACCAGTCAGTGTACAGATATCTCCCTGAGAGGGAGAGGACTGAGAGACACCAGTCAGTGTACAGATATCTCACTGAGAGTGAGAGGGACTGAGAGACACCAGTCAGTGGACAGATATCTCCCTGAGAGAGAGAGGGACTGAGAGACACCAGTCAGTGTACAGATATTTCCCTGAGAGAGAAAGAGGACTGAGAGACATCAGTCGGTGTACAGATATTTCCCTGAGGGAGAGAGAGAGGACTGAGAGACATCAGTCAGTGTACAGGTATCTCCCTGAGAGAGAGGGGACTGAGAGACACCAGTCAGTGTACAGATATTTCCCTGAGAGAGGGACTGAGAGACACCAGTCAGTGTACAGGTATCTCCCTGAGAGAGAGAGAGACTGAGAGACACCAGTCAGTGTACAGATATCTCCCTGAGAGAGAGAGGGACTGAGAGACACCAGTCAGTGTATAGATATCTCCCTGATAGACACCAGTCAGTGTACAAATATCTCCCTGAGAGAGAGAGGGGACTGAGAGACACCAGTCAGTATACAGATATCTCCCTGATAGAGAGGACTGAGAGACAGCAGTCAGTGTACAGATATCTCCATGAGAGAGATATAGGCAGAGAGACACCAGTCAGTGTACAGATATCTCCCTGAGAGAGAGGGGACTGAGAGACACCAGTGTACAGATATCTCCCTGAGAGAGAGGGGACTGAGAGACACCAGTCAGTGTACAGATATCTCCCTGAGAGAGAGGGGACTGAGAGACACCAGTCAGTGTACAGATATCTCCCTGCGTGAGAGAGGGGACTGAGAGACACCAGTCAGTGTACAGATATCTCCCTGAGAGGGAGAGGACTGAGAGACACCAGTCAGTGTACAGATATCTCACTGAGAGCGAGAGGGACTGAGAGACACCAGTCAGTGGACAGATATCTCCCTGAGAGTGAGAGGGACTGAGAGACACCAGTCAGTGTACAGATATTTCCCTGAGAGAGAAAGAGGACTGAGAGACATCAGTCAGTGTACAGGTATCTCCCTGAGAGAGAGGGGACTGAGAGACACCAGTCAGTGTACAGATAATTCCCTGAGAGGGAGAGGGACTGAGAGACACCAGTCAGTGTACAGATATCTCCCTGAGAGAGAGAGAGACTGAAAGACACCAGTCAGTGTACAGATATCTCCCTGAGATAGAGGGACTGAGAGACACCAGTCAGTGTACAGACATCTCTTGAGAGAGAGAGGGACTGAGAGACACCAGTCAGTGTACAGGTATCTCCCTTAGAGAGAGGGGACTGAGAGACACCAGTCAGTGTACAGATATCTCCCTGAGAGAGAGAGACTGAGAGACACCAGTCAGTGTACAGATATCTCCCTGAGAGAGAGAGAACTGAGAGACCCCAGTCAGTGTACAGATATCTCCCTGGGAGAGAGAGAGGGACTGAGAGACACCAGTCAGTGTACAGATATCTCACTGACAGATAGAAGGACTGAGAGACACCAGTCAGTGTATAGATATCTCCCTGATAGACACCAGTCAGTGTACAGATATCTCCCTGACATAGAAGGACTGAGAGACACCAGTCAGTGTATAGATATCTCCCTGATAGACACCAGTCAGTGTACAGATATCTCCCTGAGTGAGAGTGGACTGAGAGACACCAGTCAGTGTACAGATATCTCCCTGAGAGAGAGAGAACTGAGAGACAGCAGTCAGTGTTCAGATATCTCCCTGAGAGAGAGAGGGGACTGAGAGACACCAGTCTGTGTACAGATATCTCCATGAGAGAGAGATAGGCAGAGAGACACCAGTCAGTGTACAGATATCTCCCTGAGAGAGAGGGGACTGAGAGACACCAGTCAGTGTACAGATATCTCCCTGAGAGGGAGAGGACTGAGAGACACCAGTCAGTGTACAGATATCTCACTGAGAGCGAGAGGGACTGAGAGACACCAGTCAGTGGACAGATATCTCCCTGAGAGTGAGAGGGACTGAGAGACACCAGTCAGTGTACAGATATTTCCCTGAGAGAGAAAGAGGACTGAGAGACATCAGTCAGTGTACAGGTATCTCCCTGAGAGAGAGGGGACTGAGAGACACCAGTCAGTGTACAGATAATTCCCTGAGAGGGAGAGGGACTGAGAGACACCAGTCAGTGTACAGATATCTCCCTGAGAGAGAGAGAGACTGAAAGACACCAGTCAGTGTACAGATATCTCCCTGAGATAGAGGGACTGAGAGACACCAGTCAGTGTACAGACATCTCTTGAGAGAGAGAGGGACTGAGAGACACCAGTCAGTGTACAGGTATCTCCCTTAGAGAGAGGGGACTGAGAGACACCAGTCAGTGTACAGATATCTCCCTGAGAGAGAGAGACTGAGAGACACCAGTCAGTGTACAGATATCTCCCTGAGAGAGAGAGAACTGAGAGACCCCAGTCAGTGTACAGATATCTCCCTGGGAGAGAGAGAGGGACTGAGAGACACCAGTCAGTGTACAGATATCTCACTGACAGATAGAAGGACTGAGAGACACCAGTCAGTGTATAGATATCTCCCTGATAGACACCAGTCAGTGTACAGATATCTCCCTGACATAGAAGGACTGAGAGACACCAGTCAGTGTATAGATATCTCCCTGATAGACACCAGTCAGTGTACAGATATCTCCCTGAGTGAGAGTGGACTGAGAGACACCAGTCAGTGTACAGATATCTCCCTGAGAGAGAGAGAACTGAGAGACAGCAGTCAGTGTTCAGATATCTCCCTGAGAGAGAGAGGGGACTGAGAGACACCAGTCTGTGTACAGATATCTCCATGAGAGAGAGATAGGCAGAGAGACACCAGTCAGTGTACAGATATCTCCCTGAGAGAGAGGGGACTGAGAGACACCAGTCAGTGTACAGACATCTCCCTGAGAGAGAGGGGACTGAGAGACACCAGTCAGTGTACAGGTATCTCCCTGAGAGAGGACTGAGAGACACCAGTCAGTGTACAGATATCTCCCTGAGTGAGAGAGGGGACTGAGAGACACCAGTCAGTGTACAGATATCTCCCTGAGAGGGAGAGGACTGAGAGACACCAGTCAGTGTACAGATATCTCACTGAGAGGGAGAGGGACTGAGAGACACCAGTCAGTGGACAGATATCTCCCTGAGAGAGAGAGGGACTGAGAGACACCAGTCAGTGTACAGATATTTCCCTGAGAGAGAAAGAGGACTGAGAGACATCAGTCGGTGTACAGATATTTCCCTGAGGGAGAGAGAGAGGACTGAGAGACATCAGTCAGTGTACAGGTATCTCCCTGAGAGAGAGGGGACTGAGAGACACCAGTCAGTGTACAGATATTTCCCTGAGAGAGGGACTGAGAGACACCAGTCAGTGTACAGGTATCTCCCTGAGAGAGAGAGAGACTGAGAGACACCAGTCAGTGTACAGATATCTCCCTGAGAGAGAGAGGGACTGAGAGACACCACTCAGTGTATAGATATCTCCCTGATAGACACCAGTCATTGTACAAATATCTCCCTGAGAGAGAGAGGGGACTGAGAGACACCAGTCAGTATACAGATATCTCCCTGATAGAGAGGACTGAGAGACAGCAGTCAGTGTACAGATATCTCCATGAGAGAGATATAGGCAGAGAGACACCAGTCAGTGTACAGATATCTCCCTGAGAGAGAGGGGACTGAGAGACACCAGTCAGTGTACAGATATCTCCCTGAGAGAGAGGGGACTGAGAGACACCAGTCAGTGTACAGATATCTCCCTGAGAGAGAGGGGACTGAGAGACACCAGTCAGTGTACAGATATCTCCCT
Source organism: Chiloscyllium plagiosum (assembly GCF_037043375.1). NCBI lineage: Eukaryota > Metazoa > Chordata > Chondrichthyes > Orectolobiformes > Hemiscylliidae > Chiloscyllium > Chiloscyllium plagiosum. Next base: position 1,581,546 of record NW_028270178.1, read on the forward strand.
GCGTGAGAGAGGGGACTGAGAGACACCAGTCAGTGTACAGATATCTCCCTGAGAGGGAGAGGACTGAGAGACACCAGTCAGTGTACAGATATCTCACTGAGAGCGAGAGGGACTGAGAGACACCAGTCAGTGGACAGATATCTCCCTGAGAGTGAGAGGGACTGAGAGACACCAGTCAGTGTACAGATATTTCCCTGAGAGAGAAAGAGGACTGAGAGACATCAGTCAGTGTATAGATATTTCCCTCAGAGAGAGAGAGAGGACTGAGAGACATCAGTCAGTGTACAGGTATCTCCCTGAGAGAGAGGGGACTGAGAGACACCAGTCAGTGTACAGATAATTCCCTGAGAGGGAGAGGGACTGAGAGACACCAGTCAGTGTACAGATATCTCCCTGAGAGAGAGAGAGACTGAAAGACACCAGTCAGTGTACAGATATCTCCCTGAGATAGAGGGACTGAGAGACACCAGTCAGTGTACAGACATCTCTTGAGAGAGAGAGGGACTGAGAGACACCAGTCAGTGAACAGGTATCTCCCTTAGAGAGAGGGGACTGAGAGACACCAGTCAGTGTACAGATATCTCCCTGAGAGAGAGAGAGACTGAGAGACACCAGTCAGTGTACAGATATCTCCCTGAGAGAGAGAGAACTGAGAGACCCCAGTCAGTGTACAGATATCTCCCTGGGAGAGAGAGAGGGACTGAGAGACACCAGTCAGTGTACAGATATCTCACTGACAGATAGAAGGACTGAGAGACACCAGTCAGTGTATAGATATCTCCCTGATTGACACCAGTCAGTGTACAGATATCTCCCTGAGTGAGAGTGGACTGAGAGACACCAGTCAGTGTACAGATATCTCCCTGAGAGAGAGAGAACTGAGAGACAGCAGTCAGTGTTCAGATATCTCCCTGAGAGAGAGAGGGGACTGAGAGACACCAGTCAGTGTACAGATATCTCCATGAGAGAGAGATAGGCAGAGAGACACCAGTCAGTGTACAGATATCTCCCTGAGAGAGAGGGGACTGAGAGACACCAGTCAGTGTACAGACATCTCCCTGAGAGAGAGGGGACTGAGAGACACCAGTCAGTGTACAGGTATCTCCCTGAGAGAGGACTGAGAGACACCAGTCAGTGTACAGATATCTCCCTGAGTGAGAGAGTGGACTGAGAGACACCAGTCAGTGTACAGATATCTCCCTGAGAGGGAGAGGACTGAGAGACACCAGTCAGTGTACAGATATCTCACTGAGAGTGAGAGGGACTGAGAGACACCAGTCAGTGGACAGATATCTCCCTGAGAGAGAGAGGGACTGAGAGACACCAGTCAGTGTACAGATATTTCCCTGAGAGAGAAAGAGGACTGAGAGACATCAGTTGGTGTACAGATATTTCCCTGAGGGAGAGAGAGAGGACTGAGAGACATCAGTCAGTGTACAGGTATCTCCCTGAGAGAGAGGGGACTGAGAGACACCAGTCAGTGTACAGATATTTCCCTGAGAGAGGGACTGAGAGACACCAGTCAGTGTACAGGTATCTCCCTGAGAGAGAGAGAGACTGAGAGACACCAGTCAGTGTACAGATATCTCCCTGAGAGAGAGAGGGACTGAGAGACACCAGTCAGTGTATAGATATCTCCCTGATAGACATCAGTCAGTGTACACATATTGCCCTGAGAGAGAGAGAGAGGACTGAGAGACATCAGTCAGTGTACAGGTATCTCCCTGAGAGAGAGGGGACTGAGAGACACCAGTCAGTGTATAGATATCCCCCGGATCGACACCAGTCAGTGTATAGATATCTCCCTGAGAGAGAGGGGACTGTGAGTCACCAGTGAGTGTACAGATATCTCCCTGAGAGAGAGGGGACTGAGAGACACCAGTCAGTATACAGATATCTCCCTGAGAGAGAGGACTGAGAGACAGCAGTCAGTGTACAGATATCTCCATGAGAGAGATATAGGCAGAGAGACACCAGTCAGTGTACAGATATCTCCCTGAGAGAGAGGGGACTGAGAGACACCAGTCAGTGTACAGATATCTCCCTGCGTGAGAGAGGGGACTGAGAGACACCAGTCAGTGTACAGATATCTCCCTGGGAGAGAGAGAGGGACTGAGAGACACCAGTCAGTGTACAGATATCTCACTGAGAGCGAGAGGGACTGAGAGACACCAGTCAGTGTACAGATATCTCCCTGAGAGAGAGGGGACTGAGAGACACCAGTCAGTGTACAGATATCTCCCTGCGTGAGAGAGGGGACTGAGAGACACCAGTCAGTGTACAGATATCTCCCTGAGAGGGAGAGGACTGAGAGACACCAGTCAGTGTACAGATATTTCCCTGAGAGAGAAAGAGGACTGAGAGACATCAGTCAGTGTATAGATATTTCCCTCAGAGAGAGAGAGAGGACTGAGAGACATCAGTCAGTGTACAGGTATCTCCCTGAGAGAGAGGGGACTGAGAGACACCAGTCAGTGTACAGATATTTCCCTGAGAGAGGGACTGAGAGACACCAGTCAGTGTACAGATATCTCCCTGAGAGAGAGAGAGAGACTGAGAGACACCAGTCAGTGTACAGATATCTCCCTGAGTGAGAGAGGACTGAGAGACACCAGTCAGTGTACAGATATCTCCCTGAGAGGGAGAGGGGACTGAAAGACACCAGTTAGTGTACAGATGTCGCCCTGAGAGAGAGAGGGACTGAGAGACACCAGTCAGTCTATAGATATCTCCCTGATAGACACCAGTCAGTGTACAGATATCTCCCTGAGTGAGAGTGGACTGAGAGACACCAGACAGTGTACAGATATCTCCCTGAGAGAGAGAGGACTGAGAGACAGCAGTCAGTGTACAGATATCTCCCTGAGAGAGAGAGGGGACTGAGAGACACCAGTCAGTGTACAGATATCTCCATGAGAGAGAGATAGGCAGAGAGACACCAGTCAGTGTACAGATATCTCCCTGAGAGAGAGGGGACTGAGAGACACCAGTCAGTGTACAGATATCTCCCTGAGAGAGAGGGGACTGAGAGACACCAGTCAGTGTACAGGTATCTCCCTGAGAGAGAGAGGACTGAGAGACACCAGTCAGTGTACAGATATCTCCCTGAGAGGGAGAGGGGACTGAAAGACACCAGTTAGTGTACAGATGTCGCCCTGAGAGAGAGAGGGACTGAGAGACACCAGTCAGTCTATAGATATCTCCCTGATAGACACCAGTCAGTGTACAGATATCTCCCTGAGAGAGAGAGGGGACTGAGAGACACCAGTCAGTGTACAGATATCTCCATGAGAGAGAGAGAGACTGAGAGACACCAGTCAGTGTACAGATATCTCCCTGAGAGAGAGAGGGACTGAGAGACACCAGTCAGTGTATAGATATCTCCCTGATAGACATCAGTCAGTGTACACATATTGCCCTGAGAGAGAGAGAGAGGACTGAGAGACATCAGTCAGTGTACAGGTATCTCCCTGAGAGAGAGGGGACTGAGAGACACCAGTCAGTGTATAGATATCCCCCGGATCGAAACCAGTCAGTGTATAGATATCTCCCTGAGAGAGAGGGGACTGTGAGTCACCAGTGAGTGTACAGATATCTCCCTGAGAGAGAGGGGACTGAGAGACACCAGTCAGTATACAGATATCTCCCTGAGAGAGAGGACTGAGAGACAGCAGTCAGTGTACAGATATCTCCATGAGAGAGATATAGGCAGAGAGACACCAGTCAGTGTACAGATATCTCCCTGAGAGAGAGGGGACTGAGAGACACCAGTCAGTGTACAGATATCTCCCTGCGTGAGAGAGGGGACTGAGAGACACCAGTCAGTGTACAGATATCTCCCTGGGAGAGAGAGAGGGACTGAGAGACACCAGTCAGTGTACAGATATCTCACTGAGAGCGAGAGGGACTGAGAGACACCAGTCAGTGTACAGATATCTCCCTGAGAGAGAGGGGACTGAGAGACACCAGTCAGTGTACAGATATCTCCCTGCGTGAGAGAGGGGACTGAGAGACACCAGTCAGTGTACAGATATCTCCCTGAGAGGGAGAGGACTGAGAGACACCAGTCAGTGTACAGATATTTCCCTGAGAGAGAAAGAGGACTGAGAGACATCAGTCAGTGTATAGATATTTCCCTCAGAGAGAGAGAGAGGACTGAGAGACATCAGTCAGTGTACAGGTATCTCCCTGAGAGAGAGGGGACTGAGAGACACCAGTCAGTGTACAGATATTTCCCTGAGAGAGGGACTGAGAGACACCAGTCAGTGTACAGATATCTCCCTGAGAGAGAGAGAGAGACTGAGAGACACCAGTCAGTGTACAGATATCTCCCTGAGTGAGAGAGGACTGAGAGACACCAGTCAGTGTACAGATATCTCCCTGAGAGGGAGAGGGGACTGAAAGACACCAGTTAGTGTACAGATGTCGCCCTGAGAGAGAGAGGGACTGAGAGACACCAGTCAGTCTATAGATATCTCCCTGATAGACACCAGTCAGTGTACAGATATCTCCCTGAGTGAGAGTGGACTGAGAGACACCAGACAGTGTACAGATATCTCCCTGAGAGAGAGAGGACTGAGAGACAGCAGTCAGTGTACAGATATCTCCCTGAGAGAGAGAGGGGACTGAGAGACACCAGTCAGTGTACAGATATCTCCATGAGAGAGAGATAGGCAGAGAGACACCAGTCAGTGTACAGATATCTCCCTGAGAGAGAGGGGACTGAGAGACACCAGTCAGTGTACAGATATCTCCCTGAGAGAGAGGGGACTGAGAGACACCAGTCAGTGTACAGGTATCTCCCTGAGAGAGAGAGGACTGAGAGACACCAGTCAGTGTACAGATATCTCCCTGAGAGAGAGGGGACTGAGAGACACCAGTCAGTATACAGATATCTCCCTGAGAGAGAGGACTGAGAGACAGCAGTCAGTGTACAGATATCTCCATGAGAGAGATATAGGCAGAGAGACACCAGTCAGTGTACAGATATCTCCCTGAGAGAGAGGGGACTGAGAGACACCAGTCAGTGTACAGATATCTCCCTGCGTGAGAGAGGGGACTGAGAGACACCAGTCAGTGTACAGATATCTCCCTGGGAGAGAGAGAGGGACTGAGAGACACCAGTCAGTGTACAGATATCTCACTGAGAGCGAGAGGGACTGAGAGACACCAGTCAGTGTACAGATATCTCCCTGAGAGAGAGGGGACTGAGAGACACCAGTCAGTGTACAGATATCTCCCTGCGTGAGAGAGGGGACTGAGAGACACCAGTCAGTGTACAGATATCTCCCTGAGAGGGAGAGGACTGAGAGACACCAGTCAGTGTACAGATATTTCCCTGAGAGAGAAAGAGGACTGAGAGACATCAGTCAGTGTATAGATATTTCCCTCAGAGAGAGAGAGAGGACTGAGAGACATCAGTCAGTGTACAGGTATCTCCCTGAGAGAGAGGGGACTGAGAGACACCAATCAGTGTACAGATATTTCCCTGAGAGAGGGACTGAGAGACACCAGTCAGTGTACAGATATCTCCCTGAGAGAGAGAGAGAGACTGAGAGACACCAGTCAGTGTACAGATATCTCCCTGAGTGAGAGAGGACTGAGAGACACCAGTCAGTGTACAGATATCTCCCTGAGAGGGAGAGGGGACTGAAAGACACCAGTTAGTGTACAGATGTCGCCCTGAGAGAGAGAGGGACTGAGAGACACCAGTCAGTCTATAGATATCTCCCTGATAGACACCAGTCAGTGTACAGATATCTCCCTGAGAGAGAGAGGGGACTGAGAGACACCAGTCAGTGTACAGATATCTCCATGAGAGAGAGATAGGCAGAGAGACACCAGTCAGTGTACAGATATCTCCCTGAGAGAGAGGGGACTGAGAGACACCAGTCAGTGTACAGATATCTCCCTGAGAGAGAGGGGACTGAGAGACACCAGTCAGTGTACAGGTATCTCCCTGAGAGAGAGAGGACTGAGAGACACCAGTCAGTGTACAGATATCTCCCTGAGTGAGAGAGGGGACTGAGAGACACCAGTCAGTGTACAGATATCTCCCTGAGAGGGAGAGGACTGAGAGACACCAGTCAGTGTACAGATATCTCACTGAGAGCGAGAGGGACTGAGAGACACCAGTCAGTGTACAGATATCTCCCTGAGAGAGAGGGGACTGAGAGACACCAGTCAGTGTACAGATATCTCCCTGAGAGAGAGGGGACTGAGAGACACCAGTCAGTGTACAGGTATCTCCCTGAGAGAGAGAGGACTGAGAGACACCAGTCAGTGTACAGATATCTCCCTGAGAGAGAGAGAGAGACTGAAAGACACCAGTCAGTGTACAGATATCTCCCTGAGAGAGAGAGGGACTTAGAGACACCAGTCAGTGTACAGACATCTCCTGAGAGAGAGAGGGACTGAGAGACACCAGTCAGTGTACAGGTATCTCCCTGAGAGAGAGGGGACTGAGAGACACCAGGCAGTGTACAGATATCTCCCTGAGAGAGAGAGAGAGACTGAGAGACACCAGTCAGTGTACAGATATCTCCCTGAGAGAGAGAGAGAGACTGAGAGACACCAGTCAGTGTACAGATATCTCCCTGAGAGAGAGAGGACTGAGAGACACCAGTCAGTGTACAGATATCTCCCTGAGAGGGAGAGGGGACTGAGAGACACCAGTTAGTGTACAGATGTCGCCCTGAGCGAGAGAGGGACTGAGACACACCAGTCAGTGTATAGATATCTCCCTGATAGACACCAGGCAGTGTACAGATATCTCCCTGAGAGAGAACGAGGACTGCGAGACATCAGTCAGTGTACAGATATTTCCCTGAGAGAGAGAGAGAGGACTGAGAGACATCAGTCAGTGTACAGGTATCTCCCTGAGAGAGTGGGGACTGAGAGACACCAGTCAGTGTACAGATATCTCCCTGAGAGAGAGAGGGACTGAGAGACACCAGTCAGTGTACAGATATCTCCCTGAGAGAGAGAGGGACTGAGAGACACCAGTCAGTGTACAGATATCTCCCTGAGAGAGAGAGAGAGACTGAGAGACACCAGTCAGTGTACAGATATCTCCCTGAGTGAGAGAGGACTGAGAGACACCAGTCAGTGTACAGATATCTCCCTGAGAGGGAGAGGGGACTGAAAGACACCAGTTAGTGTACAGATGTCGCCCTGAGAGAGAGAGGGACTGAGAGACACCAGTCAGTCTATAGATATCTCCCTGATAGACACCAGTCAGTGTACAGATATCTCCCTGAGAGAGAGAGGGGACTGAGAGACACCAGTCAGTGTACAGATATCTCCATGAGAGAGAGATAGGCAGAGAGACACCAGTCAGTGTACAGATATCTCCCTGAGAGAGAGGGGACTGAGAGACACCAGTCAGTGTACAGATATCTCCCTGAGAGAGAGGGGACTGAGAGACACCAGTCAGTGTACAGGTATCTCCCTGAGAGAGAGAGGACTGAGAGACACCAGTCAGTGTACAGATATCTCCCTGAGTGAGAGAGGGGACTGAGAGACACCAGTCAGTGTACAGATATCTCCCTGAGAGGGAGAGGACTGAGAGACACCAGTCAGTGTACAGATATCTCACTGAGAGCGAGAGGGACTGAGAGACACCAGTCAGTGTACAGATATCTCCCTGAGAGAGAGGGGACTGAGAGACACCAGTCAGTGTACAGATATCTCCCTGAGAGAGAGGGGACTGAGAGACACCAGTCAGTGTACAGGTATCTCCCTGAGAGAGAGAGGACTGAGAGACACCAGTCAGTGTACAGATATCTCCCTGAGAGAGAGAGAGAGACTGAAAGACACCAGTCAGTGTACAGATATCTCCCTGAGAGAGAGAGGGACTTAGAGACACCAGTCAGTGTACAGACATCTCCTGAGAGAGAGAGGGACTGAGAGACACCAGTCAGTGTACAGGTATCTCCCTGAGAGAGAGGGGACTGAGAGACACCAGGCAGTGTACAGATATCTCCCTGAGAGAGAGAGAGAGACTGAGAGACACCAGTCAGTGTACAGATATCTCCCTGAGAGAGAGAGAGAGACTGAGAGACACCAGTCAGTGTACAGATATCTCCCTGAGAGAGAGAGGACTGAGAGACACCAGTCAGTGTACAGATATCTCCCTGAGAGGGAGAGGGGACTGAGAGACACCAGTTAGTGTACAGATGTCGCCCTGAGCGAGAGAGGGACTGAGACACACCAGTCAGTGTATAGATATCTCCCTGATAGACACCAGGCAGTGTACAGATATCTCCCTGAGAGAGAACGAGGACTGCGAGACATCAGTCAGTGTACAGATATTTCCCTGAGAGAGAGAGAGAGGACTGAGAGACATCAGTCAGTGTACAGGTATCTCCCTGAGAGAGTGGGGACTGAGAGACACCAGTCAGTGTACAGATATCTCCCTGAGAGAGAGAGGGACTGAGAGACACCAGTCAGTGTACAGATATCTCCCTGAGAGAGAGAGGGACTGAGAGACACCAGTCAGTGTACAGACATCTCCTGAGAGAGAGAGGGACTGAGAGACACCAGTCAGTGTACAGGTATCTCCCTGAGAGAGAGGGGACTGAGAGACACTAGTCAGTGGACAGATATCTCCCTGAGAGTGAAAGAGGACTGAGAGACATCAGTCAGTGTACAGATATTTCCCTGAGAGAGAGAGAGAGGACTGAGAGACATCAGTCAGTGTACAGGTATCTCCCTGAGAGAGAGGGGACTGAGAGACACCAGTCAGTGTACAGATATTTCCCTGAGAGGGAGAGGGACTGAGAGACACCAGTCAGTGTACAGATATCTCCCTGAGAGAGAGAGACTGAAAGACACCAGTCAGTGTACAGATATCTCCCTGAGAGAGAGAGGGACTGAGAGACACCAGTCAGTGTACAGACATCTCCTGAGAGAGAGAGGGACTGAGAGACACCAGTCAGTGTACAGGTATCTCCCTGAGATAGAGGGGACTGAGAGACACCAGTCAGTGTACAGATATCTCCCTGAGAGAGAGAAAGAGACTGAGAGACACCAGTCAGTGTACAGATATCTCCCTGAGAGAGAGAGAACTGAGAGACCCCAGTCAGTGTACAGATATCACCCTGAGAGAGAGGGAGGACTGAGAGACACCAGTCTGTATAGAGATATCTCCCTGAGAGAGAGGAGGCTGAGAGACACCAGTCAGTGTACAGATATCTCCCTGGGAGAGAGAGAGGGACTGAGAGACACCAGTCAGTGTACAGATATCTCACTGACAGATAGAAGGACTGAGAGACACCAGTCAGTGTACAGATATCTCCCTGATAGACACCAGTCAGTGTACAGATATCTCCCTGAGTGAGAGAGGACTGAGAGACATCAGTCAGTGTACAGATATCTCCCTGAGAGGGAGAGGGGACTGAGAGACACCAGTTAGTGTACAGATGTCGCCCTGAGAGAGAGAGGGACTGAGAGACACCAGTCAGTGTATAGATATCTCCCTGACAGACACCAGTCAGTGTACAGATATCTCCCTGAGTGAGAGTGGACTGAGAGACACCAGACAGTGCACAGATATCTCCCTGAGAGAGAGAGGACTGAGAGACAGCAGTCAGTGTACAGATATCTCCCTGAGAGAGAGAGGGGACTGAGAGACACCAGTCAGTGTACAGATATCTCCATGAGAGAGAGATAGGCAGAGAGACACCAGTCTGTGTACAGATATCTCCCTGAGAGAGAGGGGACTGAGAGACACCAGTCAGTGTACAGATATCTCCCTGAGAGAGAGGGGACTGAGAGACACCAGTCAGTGTACAGATATCTCCCTGAGAGGGAGAGGGGACTGAGAGACACCAGTCAGTGTACAGATATCTCCCTGAGAGGGAGAGGACTGAGAGACACCAGTCAGTGTACAGATATCTCACTGAGAGCGAGAGGGACTGAGAGACACCAGTCAGTGGACAGATATCTCCCTGAGAGAGAGAGGGACGGAGAGACACCAGTCAGTGTACAGATATTTCCCTGAGAGAGAAAGAGGACTGAGAGACATCAGTCAGTGTATAGATTTTTCCCTCAGAGAGAGAGAGAGGACTGAGAGACATCAGTCAGTGTACAGGTATCTCCCTGAGAGAGAGGGGACTGAGAGACACCAGTCAGTGTACAGATATTTCCCTGAGAGGGAGAGGGACTGAGAGACACCAGTCAGTGTACAGATATCTCCCTGAGAGAGAGAGAGACTGAAAGACACCAGTCAGTGTACAGATATCTCCCTGAGATAGAGGGACTGAGAGACACCAGTCAGTGTGCAGACATCTCTTGAGAGAGAGAGGGACTGAGAGACACCAGTCAGTGTACAGGTATCTCCCTGAGAGAGAGGGGACTGAGAGACACCAGTCAGTGTACAGATATCTCCCTGAGAGAGAGAGCGAGATTGAGAGACACCAGTCAGTGTACAGATATCTCCCTGAGAGAGAGAGAACTGAGAGACCCCAGTCAGTGTACAGATATCACCCTGAGAGAGAGGGAGGACTGAGAGACACCAGTCTGTATAGAGATATCTCCCTGAGAGAGAGGGGACTGAGAGACACCAGTCAGTGTACAGATATCTCCCTGGGAGAGAGAGGGACTGAGAGACACCAGTCAGTGTACAGATATCTCACTGACAGATAGAAGGACTGAGAGACACCAGTCAGTGTACAGATATCTCCCTGAGAGAGAGAGGACTGAGAGACAGCAGTCTCTGTACAGATATCTCCCTGAGAGAGAGGGGGGACTGAGAGACACCAGTCAGTGTACAGATATCTCCATGAGAGAGAGATAGGCAGAGGGACACCAGTCAGTGTACAGATATCTCCCTGAGAGAGAGGGGACTGAGAGACACCAGTCAGTGTACAGATATCTCCCTAAGAGAGAGGGGACTGAGAGACACCAGTCTGTGTACAGGTATCTCCCTGAGAGAGGACTGAGAGACACCAGTCAGTGTACAGATATCTCCCTGAGTGAGAGAGGGGACTGAGAGACACCAGTCAGTGTACAGATATCTCCCTGAGAGTGAGTGGACTGAGAGACACCAGTCAGTGTACAGATATCTCACTGAGAGCGAGAGGGACTGTGAGACAACAGTCAGTGGACAGATATCTCCCTGAGAGAGAGGGGGACTGAGAGACACCAGTCAGTGTACAGATATTTCCCTGAGAGAGAAAGAGGACTGAGAGACATCTGTCAGTGTACAGATATTTCCCTGAGAGAGAGAGAGAGGACTGAGAGACATCAGTCAGTGTACAGGTATCTCCCTGAGAGAGAGGGGACTGAGAGACACCAGTCAGTGTATAGATATCTCCCTGATAGACACCAGTCAGTGTACAGATATCTCCCTGAGTGAGAGTGGACTGAGAGACACCAGACAGTGTACAGATATCTCCCTGAGAGAGAGAGGACTGAGAGACAGCAGTCAGTGTACAGATATCTCCCTGAGAGAGAGAGGGGACTGAGAGACACCAGTCAGTGTACAGATATCTCCATGAGAGAGAGATAGGCAGAGAGACACCAGTCAGTGTACAGATATCTCCCTGAGAGAGAGGGGACTGAGAGACACCAGTCAGTGTACAGATATCTCCCTGAGAGAGAGGGGACTGAGAGACACCAGTTAGTGTACAGATATCTCCCTGAGTGAGAGAGGGGACTGAGAGACACCAGTCAGTGTACAGATATCTCCCTGAGAGAGAGAGGACTGAGAGACACCAGTCAGTGTACAGATATCTCCCTGAGAGAGAGAGGGACTGAGAGACACCAGTCAGTGTACAGATATTTCCCTGAGAGGGAGAGGGACTGAGAGACACCAGTCAGTGTACAGATATCTCCCTGAGAGAGAGAGAGAGACTGAAAGACACCAGTCAGTGTACAGATATCTCCCTGAGAGAGAGAGGGACTTAGAGACACCAGTCAGTGTACAGACATCTCCTGAGAGAGAGAGGGACTGAGAGACACCAGTCAGTGTACAGGTATCTCCCTGAGAGAGAGGGGACTGAGAGACACCAGGCAGTGTACAGATATCTCCCTGAGAGAGAGAGAGAGACTGAGAGACACCAGTCAGTGTACAGATATCTCACTGACAGATAGAAGGACTGAGAGACACCAGTCAGTGTACAGATATCTCCATGAGAGAGAGATAGGCAGAGAGACACCAGTCAGTGTACAGATATCTCCCTGAGAGAGAGAGGGACTGAGAGACACCAGTCAGTGTACAGATATTTCCCTGAGAGGGAGAGGGACTGAGAGACACCAGTCAGTGTACAGATATCTCCCTGAGAGAGAGAGAGACTGAGAGACACCAGTCAGTGTACAGATATCTCCCTGAGAGAGAGAGGGACTGAGAGACACCAGTCAGTGTACAGACATCTCCTGAGAGAGAGAGGGACTGAGAGACACCAGTCAGTGTACAGGTATCTCCCTGAGAGAGAGGGGACTGAGAGACACTAGTCAGTGGACAGATATCTCCCTGAGAGTGAAAGAGGACTGAGAGACATCAGTCAGTGTACAGATATTTCCCTGAGAGAGAGAGAGAGGACTGAGAGACATCAGTCAGTGTACAGGTATCTCCCTGAGAGAGAGGGGACTGAGAGACACCAGTCAGTATACAGATATTTCCCTGAGAGGGAGAGGGACTGAGAGACACCAGTCAGTGTACAGATATCTCCCTGAGAGAGAGAGAGAGAGAGACTGAAAGACACCAGTCAGTGTACAGATATCTCCCTGAGAGAGAGAGGGACTGAGAGACACCAGTCAGTGTACAGACATCTCCTGAGAGAGAGAGGGACTGAGAGACACCAGTCAGTGTACAGGTATCTCCCTGAGATAGAGGGGACTGAGAGACACCAGTCAGTGTACAGATATCTCCCTGAGAGAGAGAGAGAGACTGAGAGACACCAGTCAGTGTACAGATATCTCCCTGAGAGAGAGAGAACTGAGAGACCCCAGTCAGTGTACAGATATCACCCTGAGAGAGAGGGAGGACTGAGAGACACCAGTCTGTATAGAGATATCTCCCTGAGAGAGAGGAGGCTGAGAGACACCAGTCAGTGTACAGATATCTCCCTGGGAGAGAGAGAGGGACTGAGAGACACCAGTCAGTGTACAGATATCTCACTGACAGATAGAAGGACTGAGAGACACCAGTCAGTGTACAGATATCTCCCTGATAGACACCAGTCAGTGTACAGATATCTCCCTGAGTGAGAGAGGACTGAGAGACACCAGTCAGTGTACAGATATCTCCCTGAGAGGGAGAGGGGACTGAGAGACACCAGTTAGTGTACAGATGTCGCCCTGAGAGAGAGAGGGACTGAGAGACACCAGTCAGTGTATAGATATCTCCCTGACAGACACCAGTCAGTGTACAGATATCTCCCTGAGTGAGAGTGGACTGAGAGACACCAGACAGTGCACAGATATCTCCCTGAGAGAGAGAGGACTGAGAGACAGCAGTCAGTGTACAGATATCTCCCTGAGAGAGAGAGGGGACTGAGAGACACCAGTCAGTGTACAGATATCTCCATGAGAGAGAGATAGGCAGAGAGACACCAGTCTGTGTACAGATATCTCCCTGAGAGAGAGGGGACTGAGAGACACCAGTCAGTGTACAGATATCTCCCTGAGAGAGAGGGGACTGAGAGACACCAGTCAGTGTACAGATATCTCCCTGAGAGGGAGAGGGGACTGAGAGACACCAGTCAGTGTACAGATATCTCCCTGAGAGGGAGAGGACTGAGAGACACCAGTCAGTGTACAGATATCTCACTGAGAGCGAGAGGGACTGAGAGACACCAGTCAGTGGACAGATATCTCCCTGAGAGAGAGAGGGACGGAGAGACACCAGTCAGTGTACAGATATTTCCCTGAGAGAGAAAGAGGACTGAGAGACATCAGTCAGTGTATAGATTTTTCCCTCAGAGAGAGAGAGAGGACTGAGAGACATCAGTCAGTGTACAGGTATCTCCCTGAGAGAGAGGGGACTGAGAGACACCAGTCAGTGTACAGATATTTCCCTGAGAGGGAGAGGGACTGAGAGACACCAGTCAGTGTACAGATATCTCCCTGAGAGAGAGAGAGACTGAAAGACACCAGTCAGTGTACAGATATCTCCCTGAGATAGAGGGACTGAGAGACACCAGTCAGTGTGCAGACATCTCTTGAGAGAGAGAGGGACTGAGAGACACCAGTCAGTGTACAGGTATCTCCCTGAGAGAGAGGGGACTGAGAGACACCAGTCAGTGTACAGATATCTCCCTGAGAGAGAGAGCGAGATTGAGAGACACCAGTCAGTGTACAGATATCTCCCTGAGAGAGAGAGAACTGAGAGACACCAGTCAGTGTACAGATATCACCCTGAGAGAGAGGGAGGACTGAGAGACACCAGTCTGTATAGAGATATCTCCCTGAGAGAGAGGGGACTGAGAGACACCAGTCAGTGTACAGATATCTCCCTGGGAGAGAGAGGGACTGAGAGACACCAGTCAGTGTACAGATATCTCACTGACAGATAGAAGGACTGAGAGACACCAGTCAGTGTACAGATATCTCCCTGAGAGAGAGAGGACTGAGAGACAGCAGTCTCTGTACAGATATCTCCCTGAGAGAGAGGGGGGACTGAGAGACACCAGTCAGTGTACAGATATCTCCATGAGAGAGAGATAGGCAGAGGGACACCAGTCAGTGTACAGATATCTCCCTGAGAGAGAGGGGACTGAGAGACACCAGTCAGTGTACAGATATCTCCCTGAGAGAGAGGGGACTGAGAGACACCAGTCTGTGTACAGGTATCTCCCTGAGAGAGGACTGAGAGACACCAGTCAGTGTACAGATATCTCCCTGAGTGAGAGAGGGGACTGAGAGACACCAGTCAGTGTACAGATATCTCCCTGAGAGTGAGTGGACTGAGAGACACCAGTCAGTGTACAGATATCTCACTGAGAGCGAGAGGGACTGTGAGACAACAGTCAGTGGACAGATATCTCCCTGAGAGAGAGGGGGACTGAGAGACACCAGTCAGTGTACAGATATTTCCCTGAGAGAGAAAGAGGACTGAGAGACATCTGTCAGTGTACAGATATTTCCCTGAGAGAGAGAGAACTGAGAGACATCAGTCAGTGTACAGGTATCTCCCTGAGAGAGAGGGGACTGAGAGACACCAGTCAGTGTATAGATATCTCCCTGATAGACACCAGTCAGTGTACAGATATCTCCCTGAGTGAGAGTGGACTGAGAGACACCAGACAGTGTACAGATATCTCCCTGAGAGAGAGAGGACTGAGAGACAGCAGTCAGTTTACAGATATCTCCCTGAGAGAGAGAGGGGACTGAGAGACACCAGTCAGTGTACAGATATCTCCATGAGAGAGAGATAGGCAGAGAGACACCAGTCAGTGTACAGATATCTCCCTGAGAGAGAGGGGACTGAGAGACACCAGTCAGTGTACAGATATCTCCCTGAGAGAGAGGGGACTGAGAGACACCAGTTAGTGTACAGATATCTCCCTGAGTGAGAGAGGGGACTGAGAGACACCAGTCAGTGTACAGATATCTCCCTGAGAGGGAGAGGACTGAGAGACACCAGTCAGTGTACAGATATCTCACTGAGAGCGAGAGGGACTGAGAGACACCAGTCAGTGGACAGATATCTCCCTGAGAGAGAGAGGGACGGAGAGACACCAGTCAGTGTACAGATATTTCCCTGAGAGAGAAAGAGGACTGAGAGACATCAGTCAGTGTATAGATATTTCCCTCAGAGAGAGAGAGAGGACTGAGAGACATCAGTCAGTGTACAGGTATCTCCCTGAGAGAGGGGGGACTGAGAGACACCAGTCAGTGTACAGATGTTTCCCTGAGAGGGAGAGGGACTGAGAGACACCAGTCAGTGTACAGATATCTCCCTGAGAGAGAGAGAGACTGAAAAACACCAGTCAGTGTACAGATATCTCCCTGAGATAGAGGGACTGAGAGACACCAGTCAGTGTGCAGACATCTCTTGAGAGAGAGAGGGACTGAGAGACACCAGTCAGTGTACAGGTATCTCCCTGAGAGAGAGGGGACTGAGAGACACCAGTCAGTGTACAGATATCTCCCTGAGAGAGAGAGCGAGACTGAGAGACACCAGTCAGTGTACAGATATCTCCCTGAGAGAGAGAGAACTGAGAGACCCCAGTCAGTGTACAGATATCACCCTGAGAGAGAGGGAGGACTGAGAGACACCAGTCTGTATAGAGATATCTCCCTGAGAGAGAGGGGGCTGAGAGACACCAGTCAGTGTACAGATATCTCCCTGGGAGAGAGAGGGACTGAGAGACACGAGTCAGTGTACAGATATCTCACTGACAGATAGAAGGACTGAGAGACACCAGTCAGTGTACAGATATCTCCCTGAGAGAGAGAGGACTGAGAGACAGCAGTGTCTGTACAGATATCTCCCTGAGAGAGAGGGGGGACTGAGAGACACCAGTCAGTGTACAGATATCTCCATGAGAGAGAGATAGGCAGAGGGACACCAGTCAGTGTACAGATATCTCCCTGAGAGAGAGGGGACTGAGAGACACCAGTCAGTGTACAGATATCTCCCTGAGAGAGAGGGGACTGAGAGACACCAGTCAGTGTACAGATATCTCCCTGAGAGAGGACTGAGAGACACCAGTCAGTGTACAGATATCTCCCTGAGTGAGACAGGGGACTGAGAGACACCAGTCAGTGTACAGATATCTCCCTGAGAGTGAGTGGACTGAGAGACACCAGTCAGTGTACAGATATCTCACTGAGAGCGAGAGGGACTGAGAGACAACAGTCAGTGGACAGATATCTCCCTGAGAGAGAGGGGGACTGAGAGACATCAGTCAGTGTACAGATATTTCCCTGAGAGAGAAAGAGGACTGAGAGACATTAGTCAGTGTACAGATATTTCCCTGAGAGAGAGAGAGGACTGAGAGACATCAGTCAGTGTACAGGTATCTCCCTGAGAGAGAGGGGACTGAGAGACACCAGTCAGTGTACAGATATTTCCCTGAGAGGGAGAGGGACTGAGAGACACCAGTCAGTGTTACAGATATCTCCCTGAGAGAGAGAGAGAGACTGAGAGACACCAGTCAGTGTACAGATATCTCCCTGAGAGAGAGAGGGACTGAGAGACACCAGTCAGTGTACAGACATCTCCTGAGAGAGAGAGGGACTGAGAGACACCAGTCAATGTACAGGTATCTCCCTGAGAGAGAGGGGACTGAGAGACACTAGTCAGTGGACAGATATCTCCCTGAGAGAGAGAGAGAGAGACTGAGAGACACCAGTCAGTGTACAGTTATCTCCCTGAGAGAGAGAGAACTGAGAGACCCCAGTCAGTGTACAGATATCACCCTGAGAGAGAGGGGGGACTGAGAGACACCAGTCTGTATAGAGATATCTCCCTGAGAGAGAGGGGACTGAGAGACACCAGTCAGTGTACAGATATCTCCCTGGGAGAGAGAGAGGGACTGAGAGACACCAGTCAGTGTTCAGATATCTCACTGACAGATAGAAGGACTGAGAGACACCAGTCAGTGTATAGATATCTCCCTGATAGACACCAGTCAGTGTACAGATATCTCCCTGAGTGAGAGAGGACTGAGAGACACCAGTCAGTGTACAGATATCTCCCTGAGAGAGAGAGGGGACTGAGAGACACCAGTTAGTGTACAGATGTCTCCCTGAGAGAGAGAGGGACTGAGAGACACCAGTCAGTGTATAGATATCTCCCTGATAGACACCAGTCAGTGTAAAGATATCTCCCTGAGTGAGAGTGGACTGAGAGACACCAGTCAGTGTACAGATATCTCCCTGAGAGAGAGAGGACTGAGAGACAGCGGTCAGTGTACAGATATCTCCCTGAGAGAGAGAGGCGACTGAGAGACACCAGTCAGTGTACAGATATCTCCCTGAGAGGGAGAGGACTGAGAGACACTAGTCAGTGTACAAATATCTCCCTGAGAGGGAGAGAACTGAGAGACACCAGTCAGTGGACAGATATCTATCTGAGAGAGAGAGGGACTGAGAGACACCAGTCAGTGTACAGGTATCTCCCTGAGAGAGAGAGGACTGAGAGACGCCAGTCAGTGTACAGATATCTCCTTGTGTGAGAGAGGGGACTGAGAGACACCAGTCAGTGTACAGATATCTCCCTGAGAGGGAGAGGACTGAGAGACACCAGTCAGTGTACAGATATCTCCCTGAGAGAGAGGGGACTGAGAAACACCAGTCAGTGTACAGATATCTCCCTGAGAGAGAGGGGACTGTGAGACACCAGTCAGTGTACAGGTATCTCCCTGAGAGAGAGAGGACTGAGAGACACCAGTCAGTGTACAGATATCTCCCTGAGTGAGAGAGGGGACTGAGAGACACCAGTCAGTGTACAGATATCTCCCTGAGAGGGAGAGGACTGAGAGACATCAGTCAGTGTACAGATATCTCACTGAGAGCGAGAGGGACTGAGAGACACCAGTCAGTGTACATGTATCTCCCTGAGAGAGAGAGGTCTGAGAGTCACCAGTCAGCGCACAGATATCTCCCTGAGTGAGAGAGGGGACTGAGAGACACCAGTCAGTGTACAGATGTCTCACTGAGAGCGAGAGGGACTGAGAGACATCAGTCAGTGGACAGATATCTCCCTGAGAGAGAGAGGGACTGAGAGACACCAGTCAGTGTACAGATATTTCCCTGAGAGAGAAAGAGGACTGAGAGAAATTAGTCAGTGTACAGATATTTCCCTGAGAGAGAGAGAGAGGACTGAGAGACATCAGTCAGTGTACAGGTATCACCCTGAGAGAGAGAGGGACTGAGAGACACCAATCATGTCCAGATATCTCCCTGAGAGAGAGAGAGAGAGACTGAGAGACACCAGTCAGTGTTACAGATATCTCCCTGAGAGAGAGAGGGACTGAGAGACACCAGTCAGTTTATAGATATCTCCCTGATAGACACCAGTCTGTGTACAGATATCTCCCTGAGAGAGAGGACTGAGAAACACCAGTCAGTGTACAGGTATGTCCCTGAGTAAGAGAGGGGACTGAGAGACACCAGTCAGTGTACAGATATCTCCCTGAGAGAGAGAGGGACTGAGAGACACCAGTCAGTGTACAGATATCTCCCTGAGTGAGAGTGGGGACTGAGAGACACCAGTCAGTGTACAGATATTTCCCTGAGAGGGAGAGGACTGAGAGACACCAGTCAGTGTACAGATATCTCCCTGAGAGAGAGGGGACTGAGAGACACCAGTCAGTGTACAGGTATCTCCCTGAGAGAGAGAGGACTGAGAGACACCAGTCAGTGTACAGATATCTCCCTGAGTGAAAGAGGGGACTGAGAGACACCAGTCAGTGTACAGATATCTCCCTGACAGGGAGAGGACTGAGAGACACCAGTCAGTGTACAGATATTTCCCTGAGAGAGAGGGGACTGAGAGACACCAGTCAGTGTACAGATATTTCCCTGAGAGAGAGGGGACTGAGAGACACCAGTCAGTGTACAGATATCTCCCTGAGAGAGAGGGGACTGAGAGACACCAGTCAGTGTACAGGTATTTCCCTGAGAGAGACAGGGACTAAGAGACACCAGTCAGTGGACAGATATCTCCCTGAGAGAGAGAGGGACTGAGAGACACCAGTCAGTGTACAGATATTTCCCTGAGAGAGAGAGAGAGAGACTGAGAGACACCGGTCAGTGTACAGTTATCTCCCTGAGAGAGAGGGGGGACTGAGAGACACCAGTCTGTATAGAGATATCTCCCTGAGAGAGAGGGACTGAGAGACACCAGTCAGTGTACAGATATCTCCCTGGGAGAGAGAGACGGACTGAGAGACATCAGTCAGTGTACAGGTATCTCCCTGAGAGAGAGGGGACTGAGAGACACCAGTCAGTGTACAGATATTTCCCTGAGAGGGAGAGGGACTGAGAGACACCAGTCAGTGTACAGATATCTCCCTGAGAGAGAGAGGGACTGAGAGACACCAGTCAGTGTACTGACATCTCCTGAGAGAGAGAGGGACTGAGAGACACCAGTCAGTGTACAGGTATCTCCCTGAGAGAGAGGGGACTGTGAGACACCAGTCAGTGTACAGATATCTCCCTGAGAGAGAGAGAGAGACTGAGAGACACCAGTCAGTGTACAGATATCTCCCTGAGAGAGAGAGAACTGAGAGACCCCAGTCAGTGTACAGATATCACCCTGAGAGAGAGGGAGGACTGAAAGACACCAGTCTGTATAGAGATATCTCCCTGAGAGAGAGGAGACTGAGAGACACCAGTCAGTGTACAGATATCTCCCTGGGAGAGAGAGAGGGACTGAGAGACACCAGTCAGTGTACAGATATCTCACTGACAGATAGAAGGACTGAGAGACACCAGTCAGTGTACAGATATCTCCCTGATAGACACCAGTCAGTGTACAGATATCTCCCTGAGTGAGAGAGGACTGAGAGACACCAGTCAGTGTACAGATATCTCCCTGAGAGGGAGAGGGGACTGAGAGACACCAGTTAGTGTACAGATGTCGCCCTGAGAGAGAGAGGGACTGAGAGACACCAGTCAGTGTATAGATATCTCCCTGATAGACACCAGTCAGTGTACAGATATATCCCTGAGTGAGAGTGGACTGAGAGACACCAGACAGTGTACAGATATCTCCCTGAGAGAGAGAGGACTGAGAGACAGCAGTCAGTGTACAGATATCTCCCTGAGAGAGAGAGGGGACTGAGAGACACCAGTCAGTGTACAGATATCTCCATGAGAGAGAGATAGGCAGAGAGACACCAGTCAGTGTACAGATATCTCCCTGAGAGAGAGGGGACTGAGAGACACCAGTCAGTGTACAGATATCTCCCTGAGAGAGAGGGGACTGAGAGACACCAGTCAGTGTACAGATATCTCCCTGAGTGAGAGAGGGGACTGAGAGACACCAGTCAGTGTACAGATATCTCCCTGAGAGGGAGAGGACTGAGAGACACCAGTCAGTGTACAGATATCTCACTGAGAGCGAGAGGGACTGAGAGACACCAGTCAGTGTACAGATATCTCCCTGAGAGAGAGAGGGACGGAGAGACACCAGTCAGTGTACAGATATTTCCCTGAGAGAGAAAGAGCACTGAGAGACATCAGTCAGTGTATAGATATTTCCCTCAGAGAGAGAGAGAGGACTGAGAGACATCAGTCAGTGTACAGGTATCTCCCTGAGAGAGAGGGGACTGAGAGACACCAGTCAGTGTACAGATATTTCCCTGAGAGGGAGAGGGACTGAGAGACACCAGTCAGTGTACAGATATCTCCCTGAGAGAGAGAGAGACTGAAAGACACCAGTCAGTGTACAGATATCTCCCTGAGATAGAGGGACTGAGAGACACCAGTCAGTGTGCAGACATCTCTTGAGAGAGAGAGAGGGACTGAGAGACACCAGTCAGTGTACAGGTATCTCCCTGAGAGAGAGGGGACTGAGAGACACCAGTCAGTGTATAGATATCTCCCTGATAGACACCAGTCAGTGTACAGATATCTCCCTGAGTGAGAGAGGACTGAGAGACACCAGTCAGTGTTCAGATATCTCCCTGAGAGAGAGAGGGGACTGAGAGACACCAGTTAGTGTACAGATGTCTCCCTGAGAGAGAGAGGGACTGAGAGACACCAGTCAGTGTATAGATATCTCCCTGATAGACACCAGTCAGTGTAAAGATATCTCCCTGAGTGAGAGTGGACTGAGAGACTCCAGTCAGTGTACAGATATCTCCCTGAGAGAGAGAGGACTGAGATACAGCAGTCAGTGTACAGATATCTCCCTGAGAGAGAGAGGCGACTGAGAGACACCAGTCAGTGTACAGATATCTCCCTGAGAGGGAGAGGACTGAGAGACACCAGTCTGTGTACAAATATCTCCCTGAGAGGGAGAGGACTGAGAGACACCAGTCAGTGGACAGATATCTATCTGAGAGAGAGAGGGACTGAGAGACACCAGTCAGTGTACAGGTATCTCCCTGAGAGAGAGAGGACTGAGAGACGCCAGTCAGTGTACAGATATCTCCTTGTGTGAGAGAGGGGACTGAGAGACACCAGTCAGTGTACAGATATCTCCCTGAGAGGGAGAGGACTGAGAGACACCAGTCAGTGTACAGATATCTCCCTGAGAGAGAGGGGACTGAGAAACACCAGTCAGTGTACAGATATCTCCCTGAGAGAGAGGGGACTGAGAGACACCAGTCAGTGTACAGGTATCTCCCTGAGAGAGTGAGGACTGAGAGACACCAGTCAGTGTACAGATATCTCCCTGAGTGAGAGAGGGGACTGAGAGACACCAGTCAGTGTACAGATATCTCCCTGAGAGGGAGAGGACTGAGAGACACCAGTCAGTGTACAGATATCTCACTGAGAGCGAGAGGGACTGAGAGACACCAGTCAGTGTACAGGTATCTCCCTGAGAGAGAGAGGTCTGAGAGTCACCAGTCAGCGCACAGATATCTCCCTGAGTGAGAGAGGGGACTGAGAGACACCAGTCAGTGTACAGATGTCTCACTGAGAGCGAGAGGGACTGAGAGACATCAGTCAGTGGACAGATATCTCCCTGAGAGAGAGAGGGACTGAGAGACACCAGTCAGTGTACAGATATTTCCCTGAGAGAGAAAGAGGACTGAGAGACATTAGTCAGTGTACAGATATTTCCCTGAGAGAGAGAGAGAGGACTGAGAGACATCAGTCAGTGTACAGGTATCACCCTGAGAGAGAGAGGGACTGAGAGACACCAATCATGTCCAGATATCTCCCTGAGAGAGAGAGAGAGAGACTGAGAGACACCAGTCAGTGTTACAGATATCTCCCTGAGAGAGAGAGGGACTGAGAGACACCAGTCAGTTTATAGATATCTCCCTGATAGACACCAGTCTGTGTACAGATATCTCCCTGAGAGAGAGGACTGAGAAACACCAGTCAGTGTACAGGTATGTCCCTGAGTAAGAGAGGGGACTGAGAGACACCAGTCAGTGTACAGATATCTCCCTGAGAGAGAGAGGGACTGAGAGACACCAGTCAGTGTACAGATATCTCCCTGAGTGAGAGTGGGGACTGAGAGACACCAGTCAGTGTACAGATATCTCCCTGAGAGGGAGAGGACTGAGAGACACCAGTCAGTGTACAGATATCTCCCTGAGAGAGAGGGGACTGAGAAACACCAGTCAGTGTACAGATATCTCCCTGAGAGAGAGGGGACTGAGCGACACCAGTCAGTGTACAGGTATCTCCCTGAGAGAGAGAGGACTGAGAGACACCAGTCAGTGTACAGATATCTCCCTGAGTGAGAGAGGGGACTGAGAGACACCAGTCAGTGTACAGATATCTCCCTGAGAGGGAGAGGACTGAGAGACACCAGTCAGTGTACAGATATCTCACTGAGAGCGAGAGGGACTGAGAGACACCAGTCAGTGTACAGGTATCTCCCTGAGAGAGAGAGGTCTGAGAGTCACCAGTCAGCGCACAGATATCTCCCTGAGTGAGAGAGGGGACTGAGAGACACCAGTCAGTGTACAGATGTCTCACTGAGAGCGAGAGGGACTGAGAGACATCAGTCAGTGGACAGATATCTCCCTGAGAGAGAGAGGGACTGAGAGACACCAGTCAGTGTACAGATATTTCCCTGAGAGAGAAAGAGGACTGAGAGACATTAGTCAGTGTACAGATATTTCCCTGAGAGAGAGAGAGAGGACTGAGAGACATCAGTCAGTGTACAGGTATCACCCTGAGAGAGATAGGGACTGAGAGACACCAATCATGTCCAGATATCTCCCTGAGAGAGAGAGAGAGAGACTGAGAGACACCAGTCAGTGTTACAGATATCTCCCTGAGAGAGAGAGGGACTGAGAGACACCAGTCAGTTTATAGATATCTCCCTGATAGACACCAGTCTGTGTACAGATATCTCCCTGAGAGAGAGGACTGAGAAACACCAGTCAGTGTACAGGTATGTCCCTGAGTAAGAGAGGGGACTGAGAGACACCAGTCAGTGTACAGATATCTCCCTGAGAGAGAGAGGGACTGAGAGACACCAGTCAGTGTACAGATATCTCCCTGAGTGAGAGTGGGGACTGAGAGACACCAGTCAGTGTACAGATATCTCCCTGAGAGGGAGAGGACTGAGAGACACCAGTCAGTGTACAGATATCTCCCTGAGAGAGAGGGGACTGAGAAACACCAGTCAGTGTACAGATATCTCCCTGAGAGAGAGGGGACTGAGAGACACCAGTCAGTGTACAGGTATCTCCCTGAGAGAGAGAGGACTGAGAGACACCAGTCAGTGTACAGATATCTCCCTGAGTGAGAGAGGGGACTGAGAGACACCAGTCAGTGTACAGATATCTCCCTGAGAGGGAGAGGACTGAGAGACACCAGTCAGTGTACAGATATCTCACTGAGAGCGAGAGGGACTGAGAGACACCAGTCAGTGTACAGGTATCTCCCTGAGAGAGAGAGGTCTGAGAGTCACCAGTCAGCGCACAGATATCTCCCTGAGTGAGAGAGGGGACTGAGAGACACCAGTCAGTGTACAGATGTCTCACTGAGAGCGAGAGGGACTGAGAGACATCAGTCAGTGGACAGATATCTCCCTGAGAGAGAGAGGGACTGAGAGACACCAGTCAGTGTACAGATATTTCCCTGAGAGAGAAAGAGGACTGAGAGACATTAGTCAGTGTACAGATATTTCCCTGAGAGAGAGAGAGAGGACTGAGAGACATCAGTCACTGTACAGGTATCACCCTGAGAGAGAGAGGGACTGAGAGACACCAATCATGTCCAGATATCTCCCTGAGAGAGAGAGAGAGAGAGAGACTGAGAGACACCAGTCAGTGTTACAGATATCTCCCTGAGAGAGAGAGGGACTGAGAGACACCAGTCAGTTTATAGATATCTCCCTGATAGACACCAGTCTGTGTACAGATATGTCCCTGAGAGAGAGGTCTGAGAAACACCAGTCAGTGTACAGGTATGTCCCTGAGTAAGAGAGGGGACTGAGAGACACCAGTCAGTGTACAGATATCTCCCTGAGAGAGAGGGACTGAGAGACACCAGTCAGTGTACAGATATCTCCCTGAGTGAGAGTGGGGACTGAGAGACACCAGTCAGTGTACAGATATCTCCCTGAGAGGGAGAGGACTGAGAGACACCAGTCAGTGTACAGATATCTCCCTGAGAGAGAGGGGACTGAGAGACACCAGTCAGTGTACAGGTATCTCCCTGAGAGAGAGAGGACTGAGAGACACCAGTCAGTGGACAGATATCTCCCTGAGTGAGAGAGGGGACTGAGAGACACCAGTCAGTGTACAGATATCTCCCTGACAGGGAGAGGACTGAGAGACACCAGTCAGTGTACAGATATTTCCCTGAGAGAGAGGGGACTGAGAGACACCAGTCAGTGTACAGATATTTCCCTGAGAGAGAGGGGACTGAGAGACACCAGTCAGTGTACAGATATCTCCCTGAGAGAGAGGGGACTGTGAGACACCAGTCAGTGTACAGATATTTCCCTGAGAGAGAGAGGGACTGAGAGACACCAGTCAGTGGACAGATATCTCCCTGAGAGTGAGAGGGACTGAGAGACACCAGTCAGTGTACAGATATTTCCCTGAGAGAGAAAGAGGACTGAGAGACATCAGTCAGTGTACAGATATTTCCCTGAGAGAGAGAGAGAGGACTGCGAGACATCAGTCATCGTACAGGTATCTCCCTGAGAGAGAGGGGACTGAGAGACACCAGTCAGTGGACAGATATCTCCCTGAGAGAGAGAGGGAGACTGAGAGACACCAGTCAGTGT
The DNA here is from genome assembly GCF_037043375.1 of Chiloscyllium plagiosum. Classification (NCBI taxonomy): domain Eukaryota; kingdom Metazoa; phylum Chordata; class Chondrichthyes; order Orectolobiformes; family Hemiscylliidae; genus Chiloscyllium; species Chiloscyllium plagiosum. Next base: position 1,607,374 of record NW_028270178.1, read on the forward strand.
ACAGATATCTCCCTGAGAGAGAGAGGGACTGAGAGACACCAGTCACTGTACAGATATCTCCCTGAGAGAGAGAGGGGACTGAGAGACACCAGTCAGTGTACAGATATCTCCATGAGAGAGAGATAGGCAGAGGGACACCAGTCAGTGTACAGATATCTCCCTGAGAGAGAGGGGACTGAGAGACATCAGTCAGTGGACAGATATCTCCCTGAGAGAGAGAGGGACTGAGAGACACCAGTCAGTGTACAGATATTTCCCTCAGAGAGAAAGAGGACTGAGAGACATTAGTCAGTGTACAGGTATTTCCCTGAGAGAGAGAGAGAGGACTGAGAGACATCAGTCACTGTACAGGTATCACCCTGAGAGAGAGAGGGACTGAGAGACACCAATCATGTCCAGATATCTCCCTGAGAGAGAGAGAGAGAGAGAGAGACTGAGAGACACCAGTCAGTGTTACAGATATCTCCCTGAGAGAGAGAGGGACTGAGAGACACCAGTCAGTTTATAGATATCTCCCTGATAGACACCAGTCTGTGTACAGATATCTCCCTGAGAGAGAGGTCTGAGAAACACCAGTCAGTGTACAGGTATGTCCCTGAGTAAGAGAGGGGACTGAGAGACACCAGTCAGTGTACAGATATCTCCCTGAGAGAGAGGGACTGAGAGACACCAGTCAGTGTACAGATATCTCCCTGAGTGAGAGTGGGGACTGAGAGACACCAGTCAGTGTACAGATATCTCCCTGAGAGGGAGAGGACTGAGAGACACCAGTCAGTGTACAGATATTGCCTGAGAGAGAGGGGACTGAGAGACACCAGTCAGTGTACAGGTATCTCCCTGAGAGAGAGAGGACTGAGAGACACCAGTCAGTGGACAGATATCTCCCTGAGAGAGAGAGGGACTGAGAGACACCAGTCAGTGGACAGATATCTCCCTGAGAGTGAGAGGGACTGAGAGACACCAGTCAGTGTACAGATATTTCCCTGAGAGAGAAAGAGGACTGAGAGACATCAGTCAGTGTACAGATATTTCCCTGAGAGAGAGAGAGAGGACTGCGAGACATCAGTCATCGTACAGGTATCTCCCTGAGAGAGAGGGGACTGAGAGACACCAGTCAGTGTACAGATATTGCCTGAGAGAGAGGGGACTGAGAGCCACCAGTCAGTGTACAGGTATCTCCCTGAGAGAGAGAGGACTGAGAGACACCAGTCAGTGGACAGATATCTCCCTGAGTGAGAGAGGGGACTGAGAGACACCAGTCAGTGTACAGATATCTCCCTGACAGGGAGAGGACTGAGAGACACCAGTCAGTGTACAGATATTTCCCTGAGAGAGAGGGGACTGAGAGACACCAGTCAGTGTACAGATATTTCCCTGAGAGAGAGGGGACTGAGAGACACCAGTCAGTGTACAGATATCTCCCTGAGAGAGAGGGGGCTGTGAGACACCAGTCAGTGTACAGATATTTCCCTGAGAGAGAGAGGGACTGAGAGACACCAGTCAGTGGACAGATATCTCCCTGAGAGAGAGAGGGACTGAGAGACACCAGTCAGTGTACAGATATTTCCCTGAGAGAGAAAGAGGACTGAGAGACATCAGTCAGTGTACAGATATTTCCCTGAGAGAGAGAGAGAGGACTGCGAGACATCAGTCATCGTACAGGTATCTCCCTGAGAGAGAGGGGACTGAGAGACACCAGTCAGTGTACAGATATCTCCCTGAGAGAGAGAGGGAGACTGAGAGACACCAGTCAGTGTACAGATATCTCCCTGAGAGAGAGAGGGACTGAGAGACACCAGTCAGTGTACAGATATCTCCCTGAGAGAGAGAGGACTGAGAGACAGCAGTCACTGTACAGATATCTCCCTGAGAGAGAGAGGGGACTGAGAGACACCAGTCAGTGTACAGATATCTCCATGAGAGAGAGATAGGCAGAGGGACACCAGTCAGTGTACAGATATCTCCCTGAGAGAGAGGGGACTGAGAGACACCAGTCAGTGTACAGATATTTCCCTGAGAGAGAGAGGGACTGAGAGACACCAGTCAGTGGACAGATATCTCCCTGAGAGAGAGAGGGACTGAGAGACACCAGTCAGTGTACAGATATTTCCCTGAGAGAGAAAGAGGACTGAGAGACATCAGTCAGTGTTCAGATATTTCCCTGAGAGAGAGAGAGAGGACTGAGAGACATCAGTCAGTGTACAGGTATCTCCCAGAGAGAGAGGGGACTGAGAGACACCAGTCAGTGTACAAATATCTCCCTGAGAGGGAGAGGACTGAGAGACACCAGTCAGTGGACAGATATCTATCTGAGAGAGAGAGGGACTGAGAGACACCAGTCAGTGTACAGGTATCTCCCTGAGAGAGAGAGGACTGAGAGACGCCAGTCAGTGTACAGATATCTCCTTGTGTGAGAGAGGGGACTGAGAGACACCAGTCAGTGTACAGATATCTCCCTGAGAGGGAGAGGACTGAGAGACACCAGTCAGTGTACAGATATCTCCCTGAGAGAGAGGGGACTGAGAAACACCAGTCAGTGTACAGATATCTCCCTGAGAGAGAGGGCACTGAGAGACACCAGTCAGTGTACAGGTATCTCCCTGAGAGAGAGAGGACTGAGAGACACCAGTCAGTGTACAGATATCTCCCTGAGAGAGAGGGGACTGAGAGACACCAGTCAGTGTACAGATATTTCCCTGAGAGAGAGAGGGACTGAGAGACACCAGTCAGTGTTCAGATATTTCCCTGAGAGAGAGAGAGAGAGACTGAGAGACACCAGTCAGTGTACAGTTATCTCTCTGAGAGAGAGAGAACTGAGAGACCCCAGTCAGTGTACAGATATCACCCTGAGAGAGAGGGGGGACTGAGAGACACCAGTCTGTATAGAGATATCTCCCTGAGAGAGAGAGGGGACTGAGAGACACCAGTCAGTGTACAGATATCTCCCTGGGAGAGAGAGAGGGACTGAGAGACACCAGTCAGTGTTCAGATATCTCACTGACAGATAGAGGGACTGAGAAACTCCAGTCAGTGTATAGATATCTCCCTGATAGACACCAGTCAGTGTACAGATATCTCCCTGAGTGAGAGAGGACTGAGAGACACCAGTCAGTGTACAGATATCTCCCTGAGAGAGAGGGGACTGAGAGACACCAGTTAGTGTACTGATGTCTCACTGAGAGAGAGAGGGACTGAGAGACACCAGTCAGTGTATAGATATCTCCCTGATAGACACCAGTCAGTGTAAAGATATCTCCCTGAGTGAGAGTGGACTGAGAGACACCAGTCAGTGTACAGATATCTCCCTGAGAGAGAGAGGACTGAGAGACAGCAGTCAGTGTACAGATATCTCCCTGAGAGAGAGAGGCGACTGAGAGACACCAGTCAGTGTACAGATATCTCCCTGAGAGGGAGAGGACTGAGAGACACCAGTCAGTGTACAAATATCTCCCTGAGAGGGAGAGGACTGAGAGACACCAGTCAGTGGACAGATATCTATCTGAGAGAGAGAGGGACTGAGAGACACCAGTCAGTGTACAGGTATCTCCCTGAGAGAGAGAGGACTGAGAGACGCCAGTCAGTGTACAGATATCTCCTTGTGTGAGAGAGGGGACTGAGAGACACCAGTCAGTGTACAGATATCTCCCTGAGAGGGAGAGGACTGAGAGACACCAGTCAGTGTACAGATATCTCCCTGAGAGAGAGGGGACTGAGAAACACCAGTCAGTGTACAGATATCTCCCTGAGAGAGAGGGGACTGAGAGACACCAGTCAGTGTACAGGTATCTCCCTGAGAGAGAGAGGACTGAGAGACACCAGTCAGTGTACAGGTATCTCCCTGAGAGAGAGAGGTCTGAGAGTCACCAGTCAGCGCACAGATATCTCCCTGAGTGAGAGAGGGGACTGAGAGACACCAGTCAGTGTACAGATGTCTCACTGAGAGCGAGAGGGACTGAGAGACATCAGTCAGTGGACAGATATCTCCCTGAGAGAGAGAGGGACTGAGAGACACCAGTCAGTGTACAGATATTTCCCTGAGAGAGAAAGAGGACTGAGAGACATTAGTCAGTGTACAGATATTTCCCTGAGAGAGAGAGAGAGGACTGAGAGACATCAGTCACTGTACAGGTATCACCCTGAGAGAGAGAGGGACTGAGAGACACCAATCATGTCCAGATATCTCCCTGAGAGAGAGAGAGAGAGAGACTGAGAGACACCAGTCAGTGTTACAGATATCTCCCTGAGAGAGAGAGGGACTGAGAGACACCAGTCAGTTTATAGATATCTCCCTGATAGACACCAGTCTGTGTACAGATATCTCCCTGAGAGAGAGGACTGAGAAACACCAGTCAGTGTACAGGTATGTCCCTGAGTAAGAGAGGGGACTGAGAGACACCAGTCAGTGTACAGATATCTCCCTGAGTGAGAGAGGGACTGAGAGACACCAGTCAGTGTACAGATATCTCCCTGAGTGAGAGTGGGGACTGAGAGACACCAGTCAGTGTACAGATATCTCCCTGAGAGGGAGAGGACTGAGAGACACCAGTCAGTGTACAGATATCTCCCTGAGAGAGAGGGGACTGAGAAACACCAGTCAGTGTACAGATATCTCCCTGAGAGAGAGGGGACTGAGAGACACCAGTCAGTGTACAGGTATCTCCCTGAGAGAGAGAGGACTGAGAGACACCAGTCAGTGTACAGATATCTCCCTGAGTGAGAGAGGGGACTGAGAGACACCAGTCAGTGTACAGATATCTCCCTGAGAGGGAGAGGACTGAGAGACACCAGTCAGTGTACAGGTATCTCCCTGAGAGAGAGAGGACTGAGAGACACCAGTCAGTGTACAGGTATCTCCCTGAGAGAGAGAGGTCTGAGAGTCACCAGTCAGCGCACAGATATCTCCCTGAGTGAGAGAGGGGACTGAGAGACACCAGTCAGTGTACAGATGTCTCACTGAGAGCGAGAGGGACTGAGAGACATCAGTCAGTGGACAGATATCTCCCTGAGAGAGAGAGGGACTGAGAGACACCAGTCAGTGTACAGATATTTCCCTGAGAGAGAAAGAGGACTGAGAGACATTAGTCAGTGTACAGATATTTCCCTGAGAGAGAGAGAGAGGACTGAGAGACATCAGTCACTGTACAGGTATCACCCTGAGAGAGAGAGGGACTGAGAGACACCAATCATGTCCAGATATCTCCCTGAGAGAGAGAGAGAGAGAGACTGAGAGACACCAGTCAGTGTTACAGATATCTCCCTGAGAGAGAGAGGGACTGAGAGACACCAGTCAGTTTATAGATATCTCCCTGATAGACACCAGTCTGTGTACAGATATCTCCCTGAGAGAGAGGACTGAGAAACACCAGTCAGTGTACAGGTATGTCCCTGAGTAAGAGAGGGGACTGAGAGACACCAGTCAGTGTACAGATATCTCCCTGAGAGAGAGAGGGACTGAGAGACACCAGTCAGTGTACAGATATCTCCCTGAGAGAGAGGGGACTGAGAGACACCAGTCAGTGTACAGATATCTCCCTGAGTGAGAGAGGGACTGAGAGACACCAGTCAGTGTACAGATATCTCCCTGAGTGAGAGTGGGGACTGAGAGACACCAGTCAGTGTACAGATATCTCCCTGAGAGGGAGAGGACTGAGAGACACCAGTCAGTGTACAGATATCTCCCTGAGAGAGAGGGGACTGAGAAACACCAGTCAGTGTACAGATATCTCCCTGAGAGAGAGGGGACTGAGAGACACCAGTCAGTGTACAGGTATCTCCCTGAGAGAGAGAGGACTGAGAGACACCAGTCAGTGTACAGATATCTCCCTGAGTGAGAGAGGGGACTGAGAGACACCAGTCAGTGTACAGATATCTCCCTGAGAGGGAGAGGACTGAGAGACACCAGTCAGTGTACAGATATCTCACTGAGAGCGAGAGGGACTGAGAGACACCAGTCAGTGTACAGGTATCTCCCTGAGAGAGAGAGGTCTGAGAGTCACCAGTCAGCGCACAGATATCTCCCTGAGTGAGAGAGGGGACTGAGAGACACCAGTCAGTGTACAGATGTCTCACTGAGAGCGAGAGGGACTGAGAGACATCAGTCAGTGGACAGATATCTCCCTGAGAGAGAGAGGGACTGAGAGACACCAGTCAGTGTACAGATATTTCCCTGAGAGAGAAAGAGGACTGAGAGACATTAGTCAGTGTACAGATATTTCCCTGAGAGAGAGAGAGAGGACTGAGAGACATCAGTCAGTGTACAGGTATCACCCTGAGAGAGAGAGGGACTGAGAGACACCAATCATGTCCAGATATCTCCCTGAGAAAGAGAGAGAGAGAGACTGAGAGACACCAGTCAGTGTTACAGATATCTCCCTGAGAGAGAGAGGGACTGAGAGACACCAGTCAGTTTATAGATATCTCCCTGATAGACACCAGTCTGTGTACAGATATCTCCCTGAGAGAGAGGACTGAGAAACACCAGTCAGTGTACAGGTATGGCCCTGAGTAAGAGAGGGGACTGAGAGACACCAGTCAGTGTACAGATATCTCCCTGAGAGAGAGAGGGACTGAGAGACACCAGTCAGTGTACAGATATCTCCCTGAGTGAGAGTGGGGACTGAGAGACACCAGTCAGTGTACAGATATCTCCCTGAGAGGGAGAGGACTGAGAGACACCAGTCAGTGTACAGATATCTCCCTGAGAGAGAGGGGACTGAAAGACACCAGTCAGTGTACAGGTATCTCCCTGAGAGAGAGAGGACTGAGAGACACCAGTCAGTGTACAGATATCTCCCTGAGTGAGAGAGGGGACTGAGAGACACCAGTCAGTGTACAGATATCTCCCTGACAGGGAGAGGACTGAGAGACACCAGTCAGTGTACAGATATTTCCCTGAGAGAGAGGGGACTGAGAGACACCAGTCAGTGTACAGATATTTCCCTGAGAGAGAGGGGACTGAGAGACACTAGTCAGTGTACAGATATCTCCCTGAGAGGGGACTGAGAGACACCAGTCAGTGTACAGATATTTCCCTGAGAGAGAGAGGGACTGAGAGACACCAGTCAGTGGACAGATATCTACCTGAGAGAGAGAGGGACGGAGAGACACCAGTCAGTGTACAGATATTTCCCTGAGAGAGAAAGAGGACTCAGAGACATCAGTCAGTGTACAGATATTTCCCTGAGAGAGAGAGAGGACTGAGAGACATCAGTCAGTGTACAGGTATCTCCCTGAGAGAGAGGGGACTGAGAGACACCAGTCAGTGTACAGATATCTCCCTGAGAGAGAGAGGGAGACTGAGAGACACCAGTCAGTGTACAGATATCTCCCTGAGAGAGAGAGGGACTGAGAGACACCAGTCAGTGTACAGATATCTCCCTGAGAGAGAGAGGACTGAGAGACAGCAGTCACTGTACAGATATCTCCCTGAGAGAGAGAGGGGACTGAGAGACACCAGTCAGTGTACAGATATCTCCATGAGAGAGAGATAGGCAGAGGGACACCAGTCAGTGTACAGATATCTCCCTGAGAGAGAGGGGCCTGAGAGACACCAGTCAGTGTACAGATATCTCCCTGAGAGAGAGGGGACTGAGAGACACCAGTCAGTGTACAGATATTTCCCTCAGAGAGAGAGGGACTGAGAGACACCAGTCAGTGGACAGATATCTCCCTGAGAGAGAGAGGGACTGAGAGACACCAGTCAGTGTACAGATATTTCCCTGAGAGAGAAAGAGGACTGAGAGACATCAGTCAGTGTACAGATATTTCCCTGAGAGAGAGAGAGAGGACTGAGAGACATCAGTCAGTGTACAGGTATCTCCCTGAGAGAGAGGGGACTGAGAGACACCAATCATGTCCAGATATCTCCCTGAGAGAGAGAGAGAGAGACTGAGAGACACCAGTCAGTGTTACAGATATCTCCCTGAGAGAGAGAGGGACTGAGAGACACCAGTCAGTTTATAGATATCTCCCTGATAGACACCAGTCTGTGTACAGATTTCTCCCTGAGAGAGAGGACTGAGAAACACCAGTCAGTGTACAGATATCTCCCTGAGAGGGAGAGGACTGAGAGACACCAGTCAGTGTACAGATATCTCCCTGAGAGAGAGGGGACTGAGAGACACCAGTCCGTGTACAGGTATCTCCCTGAGAGAGAGAGGACTGAGAGACACCAGTCAGTGTACAGATATCTCCCTGAGTGAGAGAGGGGACTGAGAGACACCAGTCAGTGTACAGATATCTCCCTGACAGGGAGAGGACTGAGAGACACCAGTCAGTGTACAGATATTTCCCTGAGAGAGAGGGGACTGAGAGACACCAGTCAGTGTACAGATATTTCCCTGAGAGAGAGGGGACTGAGAGACACTAGTCAGTGTACAGATATCTCCCTGAGAGGGGACTGAGAGACACCAGTCAGTGTACAGATATTTCCCTGAGAGAGAGAGGGACTGAGAGACACCAGTCAGTGGACAGATATCTCCCTGAGAGAGAGAGGGACTGAGAGACACCAGTCAGTGTACAGATATTTCCCTGAGAGAGAAAGAGGACTCAGAGACATCAGTCAGTGTACAGATATTTCCCTGAGAGAGAGAGAGAGGACTGAGAGACATCAGTCAGTGTACAGGTATCTCCCTGAGAGAGAGGGGACAGAGAGACACCAGTCAGTGTACAGATATCTCCCTGAGAGAGAGAGGGAGACTGAGAGACACCAGTCAGTGTACAGATATCTCCCTGAGAGAGAGAGGGACTGAGAGACACCAGTCAGTGTACAGATATCTCCCTGAGAGAGAGAGGACTGAGAGACAGCAGTCACTGTACAGATATCTCCCTGAGAGAGAGAGGGGACTGAGAGACATCAGTCAGTGTACAGATATCTCCATGAGAGAGAGATAGGCAGAGGGACACCAGTCAGTGTACAGATATCTCCCTGAGAGAGAGGGGACTGAGAGACACCAGTCAGTGTACAGATATCTCCCTGAGAGAGAGGGGACTGAGAGACACCAGTCAGTGTACAGATATTTCCCTCAGAGAGAGAGGGACTGAGAGACACCAGTCAGTGGACAGATATCTCCCTGAGAGAGAGAGGGACTGAGAGACACCAGTCAGTGTACAGATATTTCCCTGAGAGAGAAAGAGGACTGAGAGACATCAGTCAGTGTACAGATATTTCCCTGAGAGAGAGAGAGAGGACTGAGAGACATCAGTCAGTGTACAGGTATCTCCCTGAGAGAGAGGGGACTGAGAGACACCAATCATGTCCAGATATCTCCCTGAGAAAGAGAGAGAGAGACTGAGAGACACCAGTCAGTGTTACAGATATCTCCCTGAGAGAGAGAGGGACTGAGAGACACCAGTCAGTTTATAGATATCTCCCTGATAGACACCAGTCTGTGTACAGATATCTCCCTGAGAGAGAGGACTGAGAAACACCAGTCAGTGTACAGGTATGTCCCTGAGTAAGAGAGGGGACTGAGAGACACCAGTCAGTGTATAGATATCTCCCTGAGAGAGAGAGGGACTGAGAGACACCAGTCAGTGTACAGATATCTCCCTGAGTGAGAGTGGGGACTGAGAGACACCAGTCAGTGTACAGATATCTCCCTGAGAGGGAGAGGACTGAGAGACACCAGTCAGTGTACAGATATCTCCCTGAGAGTGAGGGGACTGAGAGTCACCAGTCAGTGTACAGGTATCTCCCTGAGAGAGAGAGGACTGAGAGACACCAGTCAGTGTACAGATATCTCCCTGAGTGAGAGAGGGGACTGAGAGACACCAGTCAGTGTACAGATATCTCCCTGACAGGGAGAGGACTGAGAGACACCAGTCAGTGTACAGATATTTCCCTGAGAGAGAGGGGACTGAGAGACACCAGTCAGTGTACAGATATTTCCCTGAGAGAGAGGGGACTGAGAGACACCAGTCAGTGTACAGATATCTCCCTGAGAGAGAGGGGACTGAGAGACACCAGTCAGTGTACAGATATTTCCCTGAGAGAGAGAGGGACTGAGAGACACCAGTCAGTGGACAGATATTTCCCTGAGAGAGAGAGAGAGAGACTGAGAGACACCAGTCAGTGTACAGTTATCTCCCTGAGAGAGAGAGAACTGAGAGACCCCAGTCAGTGTACAGATATCACCCTGAGAGAGAGGGGGGACTGAGAGACACCAGTCTGTATAGAGATATCTCCCTGAGTGAGAGGGGACTGAGAGACACCAGTCAGTGTACAGATATCTCACTGACAGATAGATGGACTGAGAGACACCAGTCAGTGTATAGATATCTCCCTGATAGACACCAGTCAGTGTACAGATATCTCTCTGAGTGAGAGAGGACTGAGAGACACCAGTCAGTGTACAGATATCTCCCTGAGAGAGAGAGGGGACTGAGAGACACCAGTTAGTGTACAGATGTCTCCCTGAGAGAGAGAGGGACTGAGAGACACCAGTCAGTGTATAGATATCTCCCTGATAGACACCAGTCAGTGTAAAGATATCTCCCTGAGTGATAGTGTACTGAGAGACACCAGTCAGTGTACAGATATCTCCCTGAGAGAGAGAGGACTGAGAGACAGCAGTCAGTGTACAGATATCTCCCTGAGAGAGAGAGGCGACTGAGAGACACCAGTCAGTGTACAGATATCTCCCTGAGAGGGAGAGGACTGAGAGACACCAGTCAGTGTACAAATATCTCCCTGAGAGGGAGAGGACTGAGAGACACCAGTCAGTGGACAGATATCTATCTGAGAGAGAGAGGGACTGAGAGACGCCAGTCAGTGTACAGATATCTCCTTGTGTGAGAGAGGGGACTGAGAGACACCAGTCAGTGTACAGATATCTCCCTGACAGGGAGAGGACTGAGAGACACCAGTCAGTGTACAGATATTTCCCTGAGAGAGAGGGGGGACTGAGAGACACCAGTCTGTATAGAGATATCTCCCTGAGTGAGAGGGGACTGAGAGACACCAGTCAGTGTACAGATATCTCACTGACAGATAGATGGACTGAGAGACACCAGTCAGTGTATAGATATCTCCCTGATAGACACCAGTCAGTGTACAGATATCTCTCTGAGTGAGAGAGGACTGAGAGACACCAGTCAGTGTACAGATATCTCCCTGAGAGAGAGAGGGGACTGAGAGACACCAGTTAGTGTACAGATGTCTCCCTGAGAGAGAGAGGGACTGAGAGACACCAGTCAGTGTATAGATATCTCCCTGATAGACACCAGTCAGTGTAAAGATATCTCCCTGAGTGATAGTGTACTGAGAGACACCAGTCAGTGTACAGATATCTCCCTGAGAGAGAGAGGACTGAGAGACAGCAGTCAGTGTACAGATATCTCCCTGAGAGAGAGAGGCGACTGAGAGACACCAGTCAGTGTACAGATATCTCCCTGAGAGGGAGAGGACTGAGAGACACCAGTCAGTGTACAAATATCTCCCTGAGAGGGAGAGGACTGAGAGACACCAGTCAGTGGACAGATATCTATCTGAGAGAGAGAGGGACTGAGAGACGCCAGTCAGTGTACAGATATCTCCTTGTGTGAGAGAGGGGACTGAGAGACACCAGTCAGTGTACAGATATCTCCCTGAGAGGGAGAGGACTCAGAGACACCAGTCAGTGTACAGATATCTCCCTGAGAGAGAGGGGACTGAGAAACACCAGTCAGTGTACAGATATCTCCCTGAGAGAGAGGGGACTGAGAGACACCAGTCAGTGTACAGGTATCTCCCTGAGAGAGAGAGGACTGAGAGACACCAGTCAGTGTACAGATATTTCCCTGAGAGAGAGGGGACTGAGAGACACCAGTCAGTGTACAGATATTTCCCTGAGAGAGAGGGGACTGAGAGACACTAGTCAGTGTACAGATATCTCCCTGAGAGAGAGGGGACTGAGAGACACCAGTCAGTGTACAGATATTTCCCTGAGAGAGAGAGGGACTGAGAGACACCAGTCAGTGGACAGATATCTCCCTGAGAGAGAGAGGGACTGAGAGACACCAGTCAGTGTACAGATATTTCCCTGAGAGAGAAAGAGGACTGAGAGACATCAGTCAGTGTACAGATATTTCCCTGAGAGAGAGAGAGAGGACTGAGAGACATCAGTCAGTGTACAGGTATCTCCCTGAGAGAGAGGGGACTGAGAGACACCAGTCAGTGTACAGATATCTCCCTGAGAGAGAGAGGGAGACTGAGAGACACCAGTCAGTGTACAGATATCTCCCTGAGAGAGAGAGGACTGAGAGACAGCAGTCACTGTACAGATATCTCCCTGAGAGAGAGAGAGGGGACTGAGAGACACCAGTCAGTGTACAGATATCTCCATGAGAGAGAGATAGGCAGAGGGACACCAGTCAGTGTACAGATATCTCCCTGAGAGAGAGGGGACTGAGAGACACCAGTCAGTGTACAGATATCTCCCTGAGAGAGAGGGGACTGAGAGACACCAGTCAGTGTACAGATATTTCCCTGAGAGAGAGAGGGACTGAGAGACACCAGTCAGTGGACAGATATCTCCCTGAGAGAGAGAGGGACTGAGAGACACCAGTCAGTGTACAGATATTTCCCTGAGAGAGAAAGAGGACTGAGAGACATCAGTCAGTGTTCAGATATTTCCCTGAGAGAGAGAGAGAGGACTGAGAGACATCAGTCAGTGTACAGGTATCTCCCTGAGAGAGAGGGGACTGAGAGACACCAGTCAGTGTACAGATATTTCCCTGAGAGAGAAAGAGATCTGAGAGACATTAGTCAGTGTACAGATATTTCCCTGAGAGAGAGAGAGAGGACTGAGAGACATCAGTCAGTGTACAGGTATCACCCTGAGAGAGAGAGGGACTGAGAGACACCAATCATGTCCAGATATCTCCCTGAGAGAGAGAGAGAGAGACTGAGAGACACCAGTCAGTGTTACAGATATCTCCCTGAGAGAGAGAGGGACTGAGAGACACCAGTCAGTTTATAGATATCTCCCTGATAGACACAAGTCTGTGTACAGATATCTCCCTGAGAGAGAGGACTGAGAAACACCAGTCAGTGTACAGGTATGTCCCTGAGTAAGAGAGGGGACTGAGAGACACCAGTCAGTGTATAGATATCTCCCTGAGAGAGAGAGGGACTGAGAGACACCAGTCAGTGTACAGATATCTCCCTGAGTGAGAGTGGGGACTGAGAGACACCAGTCAGTGTACAGATATCTCCCTGAGAGAGAGGGGACTGAGAGACACCAGTCAGTGTACAGGTATCTCCCTGAGAGAGAGAGGACTGAGAGACACCAGTCAGTGTACAGATATCTCCCTGAGTGAGAGAGGGGACTGAGAGACACCAGTCAGTGTACAGATATCTCCCTGACAGGGAGAGGACTGAGAGACACCAGTCAGTGTACAGATATTTCCCTGAGAGAGAGGGGACTGAGAGACACCAGTCAGTGTACAGATATTTCCCTGAGAGAGAGAGAGAGAGACTGAGAGACACCAGTCAGTGTACAGTTATCTCCCTGAGAGAGAGGGAACTGAGAGACCCCAGTCAGTGTACAGATATCACCCTGAGAGAGAGGGGGGACTGAGAGACACCAGTCTGTATAGAGATATCTCCCTGAGAGAGAGGGGACTGAGAGACACCAGTCAGTGTACAGATATCTCACTGACAGATAGATGGACTGAGAGACACCAGTCAGTGTATAGATATCTCCCTGATAGACACCAGTCAGTGTACAGATATCTCCCTGAGTGAGAGAGGACTGAGAGACACCAGTCAGTGTACAGATATCTCCCTGAGAGAGAGAGGGGACTGAGAGACACCAGTTAGTGTACAGATGTCTCCCTGAGAGAGAGAGGGACTGAGAGACACCAGTCAGTGTATAGATATCTCCCTGATAGACACCAGTCAGTGTAAAGATATCTCCCTGAGTGATAGTGGACTGAGAGACACCAGTCAGTGTACAGATATCTCCCTGAGAGAGAGAGGACTGAGAGACAGCAGTCAGTGTACAGATATCTCCCTGAGAGAGAGAGGCAACTGAGAGACACCAGTCAGTGTACAGATATCTCCCTGAGAGGGAGAGGACTGAGAGACACCAGTCAGTGTACAAATATCTCCCTGAGAGGGAGAGGACTGAGAGACACCAGTCAGTGGACAGATATCTATCTGAGAGAGAGAGGGACTGAGAGACACCAGTCAGTGTACAGGTATCTCCCTGAGAGAGAGAGGACTGAGAGACGCCAGTCAGTGTACAGATATCTCCTTGTGTGAGAGAGGGGACTGAGAGACACCAGTCAGTGTACAGATATCTCCCTGAGAGGGAGAGGACTGAGAGACACCAGTCAGTGTACAGATATCTCCCTGAGAGAGAGGGGACTGAGAAACACCAGTCAGTGTACAGATATCTCCCTGAGAGAGAGGGGACTGAGAGACACCAGTCAGTGTACAGGTATCTCCCTGAGAGAGAGAGGACTGAGAGACACCAGTCAGTGTACAGATATTTCCCTGAGAGAGAGGGGACTGAGAGACACCAGTCAGTGTACAGATATTTCCCTGAGAGAGAGGGGACTGAGAGACACTAGTCAGTGTACAGATATCTCCCTGAGAGAGAGGGGACTGAGAGACACCAGTCAGTGTACAGATATTTCCCTGAGAGAGAGAGGGACTGAGAGACACCAGTCAGTGGACAGATATCTCCCTGAGAGAGAGAGGGACTGAGAGACACCAGTCAGTGTACAGATATTTCCCTGAGAGAGAAAGAGGACTGAGAGACATCAGTCAGTGTACAGATATTTCCCTGAGAGAGAGAGAGGACTGAGAGACATCAGTCAGTGTACAGGTATCTCCCTGAGAGAGAGGGGACTGAGAGACACCAGTCAGTGTACAGATATCTCCCTGAGAGAGAGAGGGAGACTGAGTGACACCAGTCAGTGTACAGATATCTCCCTGAGAGAGAGAGGGACTGAGAGACACCAGTCAGTGTACAGATATCTCCCTGAGAGAGAGAGGACTGAGAGACAGCAGTCACTGTACAGATATCTCCCTGAGAGAGAGAGGGGACTGAGAGACACCAGTCAGTGTCCAGATATCTCCATGAGAGAGAGATAGGCAGAGGGTCACCAGTCAGTGTACAGATATCTCCCTGAGAGAGAGGGGACTGAGAGACACCAGTCAGTGTACAGATATCTCCCTGAGAGAGAGGGGACTGAGAGACACCAGTCAGTGTACAGATATTTCCCTGAGAGAGAGAGGGACTGAGAGACACCAGTCAGTGGACAGATATCTCCCTGAGAGAGAGAGGGACTGAGAGACACCAGTCAGTGTACAGATATTTCCCTGAGATAGAGACAGGACTGAGAGACATCAGTCAGTGTACAGGTATCTCCCTGAGAGAGAGGGGACTGAGAGACACCAGTCAGTTTATAGATATCTCCCTGATAGACACCAGTCTGTGTACAGATATCTCCCTGAGAGAGAGGACTGAGAGACGCCAGTCAGTGTACAGATATCTCCTTGTGTGAGAGAGGGGACTGAGTGACACCAGTCAGTGTACAGATATCTCCCTGAGAGGGAGAGGACTGAGAGACACCAGTCAGTGTACAGATATCTCCCTGAGAGAGAGGGGACTGAGAAACACCAGTCAGTGTACAGATATCTCCCTGAGAGAGAGGGGACTGAGAGACACCAGTCAGTGTACAGGTATCTCCCTGAGAGAGAGAGGACTGAGAGACACCAGTCAGTGTACAGATATTTCCCTGAGAGAGAGGGGACTGAGAGACACCAGTCAGTGTACAGATATTTCCCTGAGAGAGAGGGGACTGAGAGACACTAGTCAGTGTACAGATATCTCCCTGAGAGAGAGGGGACTGAGAGACACCAGTCAGTGTACAGATATTTCCCTGAGAGAGAGAGGGACTGAGAGACACCAGTCAGTGGACAGATATCTCCCTGAGAGAGAGAGGGACTGAGAGACACCAGTCAGTGTACAGATATTTCCCTGAGAGAGAAAGAGGACT
Organism: Chiloscyllium plagiosum; assembly: GCF_037043375.1. Classification (NCBI taxonomy): domain Eukaryota; kingdom Metazoa; phylum Chordata; class Chondrichthyes; order Orectolobiformes; family Hemiscylliidae; genus Chiloscyllium; species Chiloscyllium plagiosum. The sequence continues at coordinate 1,623,364 of NW_028270178.1, forward strand.
GAGAGACATCAGTCAGTGTACAGATATTTCCCTGAGAGAGAGAGAGAGGACTGAGAGACATCAGTCAGTGTACAGGTATCTCCCTGAGAGAGAGGGGACTGAGAGACACCAGTCAGTGTACAGATATCTCCCTGAGAGAGAGAGGGAGACTGAGTGACACCAGTCAGTGTACAGATATCTCCCTGAGAGAGAGAGGGACTGAGAGACACCAGTCAGTGTACAGATATCTCCCTGAGAGAGAGAGGACTGAGAGACAGCAGTCACTGTACAGATATCTCCCTGAGAGAGAGAGGGGACTGAGAGACACCAGTCAGTGTACAGATATCTCCATGAGAGAGAGATAGGCAGAGGGTCACCAGTCAGTGTACAGATATCTCCCTGAGAGAGAGGGGACTGAGAGACACCAGTCAGTGTACAGATATCTCCCTGAGAGAGAGGGGACTGAGAGACACCAGTCAGTGTACAGATATTTCCCTGAGAGAGAGAGGGACTGAGAGACACCAGTCAGTGGACAGATATCTCCCTGAGAGAGAGAGGGACTGAGAGACACCAGTCAGTGTACAGATATTTCCCTGAGATAGAGAGAGGACTGAGAGACATCAGTCAGTGTACAGGTATCTCCCTGAGAGAGAGGGGACTGAGAGACACCAGTCAGTGTACAGATATTTCCCTGAGAGAGAAAGAGGACTGAGAGACATTAGTCAGTGTACAGATATTTCCCTGAGAGAGAGAGAGAGAGGACTGAGAGACATCAGTCAGTGTGCAGGTATCACCCTGAGAGAGAGAGGGACTGAGAGACACCAATCATGTCCAGATATCTCCCTGAGAGAGAGAGAGAGAGACTGAGAGACACCAGTCAGTGTTACAGATATCTCCCTGAGAGAGAGAGGGACTGAGAGACACCAGTCAGTTTATAGATATCTCCCTGATAGACACCAGTCTGTGTACAGATATCTCCCTGAGAGAGAGGACTGAGAAACACCAGTCAGTGTACAGGTATGTCCCTGAGTAAGAGAGGGGACTGAGAGACACCAGTCAGTGTATAGATATCTCCCTGAGAGAGGGAGGGACTGAGAGACACCAGTCAGTGTACAGATATCTCCCTGAGTGAGAGTGGGGACTGAGAGACACCAGTCAGTGTACAGATATCTCCCTGAGAGGGAGAGGACTGAGAGACACCAGTCAGTGTACAGATATCTCCCTGAGAGAGAGGGGTCTGAGAGACACCAGTCAGTGTACAGGTATCTCCCTGAGAGAGAGAGGACTGAGAGACACCAGTCAGTGTACAGATATCTCCCTGAGTGAGAGAGGGGACTGAGAGACACCAGTCAGTGTACAGATATCTCCCTGACAGGGAGAGGACTGAGAGACACCAGTCAGTGTACAGATATTTCCCTGAGAGAGAGGGGAGTGAGAGACACCAGTCAGTGTACAGATATTTCCCTGAGAGAGAGGGGATTGAGAGACACCAGTCAGTGTACAGATATCTGCCTGAGAGAGAGGGGACTGAGAGACACCAGTCAGTGTACAGATATTTCCCTGAGAGAGAGAGGGACTGACAGACACCAGTCAGTGGACAGATATCTCCCTGAGAGAGAGAGGGACTGAGAGACACCAGTCAGTGTACAGATATTTCCCTGAGAGAGAGAGAAAGAGACTGAGAGACACCAGTCAGTGTACAGTTATCTCCCTGAGAGAGAGAGAACTGAGAGACATCAGTCAGTGTACAGATATCACCCTGAGAGAGAGGGGGGACTGAGAGACACCAGTCTGTATAGAGATATCTCCCTGAGAGAGAGGGGACTGAGAGACACCAGTCAGTGTACAGATATCTCACTGACAGATAGAAGGACTGAGAGACACCAGTCAGTGTATAGATATCTCCCTGATAGACACCAGTCAGTGTACAGATATCTCCCTGAGTGAGAGAGGACTGAGCGACACCAGTCAGTGTACAGATATCTCCCTGAGAGAGAGAGGGGACTGAGAGACACCAGTTAGTGTACAGATGTCTCCCTGAGAGAGAGAGGGACTGAGAAACACCAGTCAGTGTATAGATATCTCCCTGATAGACACCAGTCAGTGTAAAGATATCTCCCTGAGTGATAGTGGACTGAGAGACACCAGTCAGTGTACAGATATCTCCCTGAGAGAGAGAGGACTGAGAGACAGCAGTCAGTGTACAGATATCTCCCTGAGAGAGAGAGGCGACTGAGAGACACCAGTCAGTGTACAGATATCTCCCTGAGAGGGAGAGGACTGAGAGACACCAGTCAGTGTACAAATATCTCCCTGAGAGGGAGAGGACTGAGAGACACCAGTCAGTGGACAGATATCTATCTGAGAGAGAGAGGGACTGAGAGACACCAGTCAGTGTACAGGTATCTCCCTGAGAGAGAGAGGACTGAGAGACGCCAGTCAGTGTACAGATATCTCCTTGTGTGAGAGAGGGGACTGAGAGACACCAGTCAGTGTACAGATATCGCCCTGAGAGGGAGAGGACTGAGAGACACCAGTCAGTGTACAGATATCTCCCTGAGAGAGAGGGGACAGAGAAACACCAGTCAGTGTACAGATATCTCCCTGAGAGAGAGGGGACTGAGAGACACCAGTCAGTGTACAGGTATCTCCCTGAGAGAGAGAGGACTGAGAGACACCAGTCAGTGTACAGATATCTCCCTGAGTGAGAGAGGGGACTGAGAGACACCAGTCAGTGTACAGATATCTCACTGAGAGCGAGAGGGACTGAGAGACACCAGTCAGTGTACAGGTATCTCCCTGAGAGAGAGAGGTCTGAGAGTCACCAGTCAGCGCACAGATATCTCCCTGAGTGAGAGAGGGGACTGAGAGACACCAGTCAGTGTACAGATGTCTCACTGAGAGCGAGAGGGACTGAGAGACATCAGTCAGTGGACAGATATCTCCCTGAGAGAGAGAGGGACTGAGAGACACCAGTCAGTGTACAGATATTTCCCTGAGAGAGAAAGAGGACTGAGAGACATTAGTCAGTGTACAGATATTTCCCTGAGAGAGAGAGAGAGGACTGAGAGACATCAGTCAGTGTACAGGTATCACCCTGAGAGAGAGAGGGACTGAGAGACACCAATCATGTCCAGATATCTCCCTGAGAGAGAGAGAGAGACTGAGAGACACCAGTCAGTGTTACAGATATCTCCCTGAGAGAGAGAGGGACTGAGAGACACCAGTCAGTTTATAGATATCTCCCTGACAGGGAGAGGTCTGAAAGACACCAGTCAGTGTACAGATATCTCCCTGAGAGAGAGGACTGAGAAACACCAGTCAGTGTACAGGTATGTCCCTGAGTAAGAGAGGGGACTGAGAGACACCAGTCAGTGTACAGATATCTCCCTGAGAGAGAGAGGGACTGAGAGACACCAGTCAGTGTACAGATATCTCCCTGAGTGAGAGTGGGGACTGAGAGACACCAGTCAGTGTACAGATATCTCCCTGAGAGGGAGAGGACTGAGAGACACCAGTCAGTGTACAGATATCTCCCTGAGAGAGAGGGGACTGAGAGACACCAGTCAGTGTACAGGTATCTCCCTGAGAGAGAGAGGACTGAGAGACACCAGTCAGTGTACAGATATCTCCCTGAGTGAGAGAGGGGACTGAGAGACACCAGTCAGTGTACAGATATCTCCCTGACAGGGAGAGGTCTGAGAGACACCAGTCAGTGTACAGATATTTCCCTGAGAGAGAGGGGACTGAGAGACACCAGTCAGTGTACAGATATTTCCCTGAGAGAGAGGGGACTGAGAGACACCAGTCAGTGTACAGATATCTCCCTGAGAGAGAGGGGACTGATCAACATCAGTCAGTGTACAGATATCACCCTGAGAGAGAGGGGGGACTGAGAGACACCAGTCTGTATAGAGATATCTCCCTGAGAGAGAGGGGACTGAGAGACACCAGTCAGTGTACAGATATCTCACTGACAGATAGAAGGACTGAGAGACACCAGTCAGTGTATAGATATCTCCCTGATAGACACCAGTCAGTGTACAGATATCTCCCTGAGTGAGAGAGGACTGAGAGACACCAGTCAGTGTACAGATATCTCCCTAAGAGAGAGAGGGGACTGAGAGACACCAGTTAGTGTACAGATGTCTCCCTGAGAGAGAGAGGGACTGAGAAACACCAGTCAGTGTATAGATATCTCCCTGATAGACACCAGTCAGTGTAAAGATATCTCCCTGAGTGATAGTGGACTGAGAGACACCAGTCAGTGTACAGATATCTCCCTGAGAGAGAGAGAGGACTGAGAGACAGCAGTCAGTGTACAGATATCTCCCTGAGAGAGAGAGGCGACTGAGAGACACCAGTCAGTGTACAGATATCTCCCTGAGAGGGAGAGGACTGAGAGACACCAGTCAGTGTACAAATATCTCCCTGAGAGGGAGAGGACTGAGAGACACCAGTCAGTGGACAGATATCTATCTGAGAGAGAGAGGGACTGAGAGACACCAGTCAGTGTACAGGTATCTCCCTGAGAGAGAGAGGACTGAGAGACGCCAGTCAGTGTACAGATATCTCCTTGTGTGAGAGAGGGGACTGAGAGACACCAGTCAGTGTACAGATATCTCCCTGAGAGGGAGAGGACTGAGAGACACCAGTCAGTGTACAGATATCTCCCTGAGAGAGAGGGGACAGAGAAACACCAGTCAGTGTACAGATATCTCCCTGAGAGAGAGGGGACTGAGAGACACCAGTCAGTGTACAGGTATCTCCCTGAGAGAGAGAGGACTGAGAGACACCAGTCAGTGTACAGATATCTCCCTGAGTGAGAGAGGGGACTGAGAGACACCAGTCAGTGTACAGATATCTCACTGAGAGCGAGAGGGACTGAGAGACACCAGTCAGTGTACAGGTATCTCCCTGAGAGAGAGAGGTCTGAGAGTCACCAGTCAGCGCACAGATATCTCCCTGAGTGAGAGAGGGGACTGAGAGACACCAGTCAGTGTACAGATGTCTCACTGAGAGCGAGACGGACTGAGAGACATCAGTCAGTGGACAGATATCTCCCTGAGAGAGAGAGGGACTGAGAGACACCAGTCAGTGTACAGATATTTCCCTGAGAGACAAAGAGGACTGAGAGACATTAGTCAGTGTACAGATATTTCCCTGAGAGAGAGAGAGAGGACTGAGAGACATCAGTCAGTGTACAGGTATCACCCTGAGAGAGAGAGGGACTGAGAGACACCAATCATGTCCAGATATCTCCCTGAGAGAGAGAGAGAGAGAGAGACTGAGAGACACCAGTCAGTGTTACAGATATCTCCCTGAGAGAGAGAGGGACTGAGAGACACCAGTCAGTTTATAGATATCTCCCTGACAGGGAGAGGTCTGAGAGACACCAGTCAGTGTACAGATATCTCCCTGAGAGAGAGGACTGAGAAACACCAGTCAGTGTACAGGTATGTCCCTGAGTAAGAGAGGGGACTGAGAGACACCAGTCAGTGTACAGATATCTCCCTGAGAGAGAGAGAGGGACTGAGAGACACCAGTCAGTGTACAGATATCTCCCTGAGTGAGAGTGGGGACTGAGAGACACCAGTCAGTGTACAGATATCTCCCTGAGAGGGAGAGGACTGAGAGACACCAGTCAGTGTACAGATATCTCCCTGAGAGAGAGGGGACTGAGAGACACCAGTCAGTGTACAGGTATCTCCCTGAGAGAGAGAGGACTGAGAGACACCAGTCAGTGTACAGATATCTCCCTGAGTGAGAGAGGGGACTGAGAGACACCAGTCAGTGTACAGATATCTCCCTGACAGGGAGAGGTCTGAGAGACACCAGTCAGTGTACAGATATGTCCCTGAGAGAGAGGGGACTGAGAGACACCAGTAAGTGTACAGATATTTCCCTGAGAGAGAGGGGACTGAGAGACACCAGTCAGTGTACAGATATCTCCCTGAGAGAGAGGGGACTGAGAGACACCAGTCAGTGTACAGATATTTCCCTGAGAGAGAGAGGGACTGAGAGACACCAGTCAGTGGACAGATATCTCCCTGAGAGAGAGAGGGACTGAGAGACACCAGTCAGTGTACAGATATTTCCCTGAGAGAGAAAGAGGACTGAGAGACATCAGTCAGTGTACAGATATTTCCCTGAGAGAGAGAGAGAGGACTGAGAGACATCAGTCAGTGCACAGGTATCTCCCTGAGAGAGAGGGGACTGAGAGACACCAGTCAGTGTACAGATATCTCCCTGAGAGAGAGATGGACTGAGAGACACCAGTCAGTGTACAGATATCTCCCTGAGAGAGAGGTGACTGAGAGACACCAGTCAGTGTACAGATATTTCCCTGAGAGAGAGAGGGACTGAGAGACACCAGTCAGTGGACAGATATCTCCCTGAGAGAGAGAGGGACTGAGAGACACCAGTCAGTGTACAGATATTTCCCTGAGAGAGAAAGAGGACTGAGAGACATCAGTCAGTGTACAGATATTTCCCTGAGAGAGAGAGAGAGGACTGAGAGACATCAGTCAGTGCACAGGTATCTCCCTGAGAGAGAGGGGACTGAGAGACACCAGTCAGTGTACAGATATCTCCCTGAGAGAGAGAGGGACTGAGAGACACCAGTCAGTGTACAGATATCTCCCTGAGAGAGAGAGGACTGAGAGACAGCAGTCACTGTACAGATACCTCCCTGAGAGAGAGAGGGGACTGAGAGACACCAGTCAGTGTACAGATATCTCCATGAGAGAGATAGGCGGAGGGACACCAGTCAGTGTACAGATATCTCCCTGAGAGAGAGGGGACTGAGAGACACCAGTCAGTGTACAGGTATCTCCCTGAGAGAGAGAGGACTGAGAGACACCAGTCAGTGTACAGATATTTCCCTGAGAGAGAGGGGACTGAGAGACACCAGTCAGTGTACAGATATTTCCCTGAGAGAGAAAGAGGACTGAGAGACATCAGTCAGTGTACAGATATTTCCCTGAGAGAGAGAGAGGGGACTGAGAGACACCAGTCAGTGTACAGATATCTCCCTGAGAGAGAGAGGGAGACTGAGTGACACCAGTCAGTGTACAGATATCTCCCTGAGAGAGAGAAGAACTGAGAGACACCAGTCAGTGTACAGATATCTCCCTGAGAGAGAGAGGGGACTGAGAGACACCAGTCAGTGTACAGATATCTCCATGAGAGAGAGATAGGCAGAGGGTCACCAGTCAGTGTACAGATATCTCCCTGAGAGAGAGGGGACTGAGAGACACCAGTCAGTGTACAGATATCTCCCTGAGAGAGAGGGGACTGAGAGACACCAGTCAGTGTACAGATATTTCCCTGAGAGAGAGAGGGACTGAGAGACACCAGTCAGTGGACAGATATCTCCCTGAGAGAGAGAGGGACTGAGAGACACCAGTCAGTGTACAGATATTTCCCTGAGATAGAGAGAGGACTGAGAGACATCAGTCAGTGTACAGGTATCTCCCTGAGAGAGAGGGGACTGAGAGACACCAGTCAGTGTACAGATATTTCCCTGAGAGAGAAAGAGGACTGAGAGACATTAGTCAGTGTACAGATATTTCCCTGAGAGAGAGAGAGAGAGGACTGAGAGACATCAGTCAGTGTACAGGTATCACCCTGAGAGAGAGAGGGACTGAGAGACACCAATCATGTCCAGATATCTCCCTGAGAGAGAGAGAGAGAGACTGAGAGACACCAGTCAGTGTTACAGATATCTCCCTGAGAGAGAGAGGGACTGAGAGACACCAGTCAGTTTATAGATATCTCCCTGATAGACACCAGTCTGTGTACAGATATCTCCCTGAGAGAGAGGACTGAGAAACACCAGTCAGTGTACAGGTATGTCCCTGAGTAAGAGAGGGGACTGAGAGACACCAGTCAGTGTATAGATATCTCCCTGAGAGAGGGAGGGACTGAGAGACACCAGTCAGTGTACAGATATCTCCCTGAGTGAGAGTGGGGACTGAGAGACACCAGTCAGTGTACAGATATCTCCCTGAGAGGGAGAGGACTGAGAGACACCAGTCAGTGTACAGATATCTCCCTGAGAGAGAGGGGTCTGAGAGACACCAGTCAGTGTACAGGTATCTCCCTGAGAGAGAGAGGACTGAGAGACACCAGTCAGTGTACAGATATCTCCCTGAGTGAGAGAGGGGACTGAGAGACACCAGTCAGTGTACAGATATCTCCCTGACAGGGAGAGGACTGAGAGACACCAGTCAGTGTACAGATATTTCCCTGAGAGAGAGGGGAGTGAGAGACACCAGTCAGTGTACAGATATTTCCCTGAGAGAGAGGGGATTGAGAGACACCAGTCAGTGTACAGATATCTGCCTGAGAGAGAGGGGACTGAGAGACACCAGTCAGTGTACAGATATTTCCCTGAGAGAGAGAGGGACTGAGAGACACCAGTCAGTGGACAGATATCTCCCTGAGAGAGAGAGGGACTGAGAGACACCAGTCAGTGTACAGATATTTCCCTGAGAGAGAGAGAAAGAGACTGAGAGACACCAGTCAGTGTACAGTTATCTCCCTGAGAGAGAGAGAACTGAGAGACATCAGTCAGTGTACAGATATCACCCTGAGAGAGAGGGGGGACTGAGAGACACCAGTCTGTATAGAGATATCTCCCTGAGAGAGAGGGGACTGAGAGACACCAGTCAGTGTACAGATATCTCACTGACAGATAGAAGGACTGAGAGACACCAGTCAGTGTATAGATATCTCCCTGATAGACACCAGTCAGTGTACAGATATCTCCCTGAGTGAGAGAGGACTGAGCGACACCAGTCAGTGTACAGATATCTCCCTGAGAGAGAGAGGGGACTGAGAGACACCAGTTAGTGTACAGATGTCTCCCTGAGAGAGAGAGGGACTGAGAAACACCAGTCAGTGTATAGATATCTCCCTGATAGACACCAGTCAGTGTAAAGATATCTCCCTGAGTGATAGTGGACTGAGAGACACCAGTCAGTGTACAGATATCTCCCTGAGAGAGAGAGGACTGAGAGACAGCAGTCAGTGTACAGATATCTCCCTGAGAGAGAGAGGCGACTGAGAGACACCAGTCAGTGTACAGATATCTCCCTGAGAGGGAGAGGACTGAGAGACACCAGTCAGTGTACAAATATCTCCCTGAGAGGGAGAGGACTGAGAGACACCAGTCAGTGGACAGATATCTATCTGAGAGAGAGAGGGACTGAGAGACACCAGTCAGTGTACAGGTATCTCCCTGAGAGAGAGAGGACTGAGAGACGCCAGTCAGTGTACAGATATCTCCTTGTGTGAGAGAGGGGACTGAGAGACACCAGTCAGTGTACAGATATCGCCCTGAGAGGGAGAGGACTGAGAGACACCAGTCAGTGTACAGATATCTCCCTGAGAGAGAGGGGACAGAGAAACACCAGTCAGTGTACAGATATCTCCCTGAGAGAGAGGGGACTGAGAGACACCAGTCAGTGTACAGGTATCTCCCTGAGAGAGAGAGGACTGAGAGACACCAGTCAGTGTACAGATATCTCCCTGAGTGAGAGAGGGGACTGAGAGACACCAGTCAGTGTACAGATATCTCACTGAGAGCGAGAGGGACTGAGAGACACCAGTCAGTGTACAGGTATCTCCCTGAGAGAGAGAGGTCTGAGAGTCACCAGTCAGCGCACAGATATCTCCCTGAGTGAGAGAGGGGACTGAGAGACACCAGTCAGTGTACAGATGTCTCACTGAGAGCGAGAGGGACTGAGAGACATCAGTCAGTGGACAGATATCTCCCTGAGAGAGAGAGGGACTGAGAGACACCAGTCAGTGTACAGATATTTCCCTGAGAGAGAAAGAGGACTGAGAGACATTCGTCAGTGTACAGATATTTCCCTGAGAGAGAGAGAGAGGACTGAGAGACATCAGTCAGTGTACAGGTATCACCCTGAGAGAGAGAGGGACTGAGAGACACCAATCATGTCCAGATATCTCCCTGAGAGAGAGAGAGAGACTGAGAGACACCAGTCAGTGTTACAGATATCTCCCTGAGAGAGAGAGGGACTGAGAGACACCAGTCAGTTTATAGATATCTCCCTGACAGGGAGAGGTCTGAAAGACACCAGTCAGTGTACAGATATCTCCCTGAGAGAGAGGACTGAGAAACACCAGTCAGTGTACAGGTATGTCCCTGAGTAAGAGAGGGGACTGAGAGACACCAGTCAGTGTACAGATATCTCCCTGAGAGAGAGAGGGACTGAGAGACACCAGTCAGTGTACAGATATCTCCCTGAGTGAGAGTGGGGACTGAGAGACACCAGTCAGTGTACAGATATCTCCCTGAGAGGGAGAGGACTGAGAGACACCAGTCAGTGTACAGATATCTCCCTGAGAGAGAGGGGACTGAGAGACACCAGTCAGTGTACAGGTATCTCCCTGAGAGAGAGAGGACTGAGAGACACCAGTCAGTGTACAGATATCTCCCTGAGTGAGAGAGGGGACTGAGAGACACCAGTCAGTGTACAGATATCTCCCTGACAGGGAGAGGTCTGAGAGACACCAGTCAGTGTACAGATATTTCCCTGAGAGAGAGGGGACTGAGAGACACCAGTCAGTGTACAGATATTTCCCTGAGAGAGAGGGGACTGAGAGACACCAGTCAGTGTACAGATATCTCCCTGAGAGAGAGGGGACTGATCAACATCAGTCAGTGTACAGATATCACCCTGAGAGAGAGGGGGGACTGAGAGACACCAGTCTGTATAGAGATATCTCCCTGAGAGAGAGGGGACTGAGAGACACCAGTCAGTGTACAGATATCTCACTGACAGATAGAAGGACTGAGAGACACCAGTCAGTGTATAGATATCTCCCTGATAGACACCAGTCAGTGTACAGATATCTCCCTGAGTGAGAGAGGACTGAGAGACACCAGTCAGTGTACAGATATCTCCCTAAGAGAGAGAGGGGACTGAGAGACACCAGTTAGTGTACAGATGTCTCCCTGAGAGAGAGAGGGACTGAGAAACACCAGTCAGTGTATAGATATCTCCCTGATAGACACCAGTCAGTGTAAAGATATCTCCCTGAGTGATAGTGGACTGAGAGACACCAGTCAGTGTACAGATATCTCCCTGAGAGAGAGAGAGGACTGAGAGACAGCAGTCAGTGTACAGATATCTCCCTGAGAGAGAGAGGCGACTGAGAGACACCAGTCAGTGTACAGATATCTCCCTGAGAGGGAGAGGACTGAGAGACACCAGTCAGTGTACAAATATCTCCCTGAGAGGGAGAGGACTGAGAGACACCAGTCAGTGGACAGATATCTATCTGAGAGAGAGAGGGACTGAGAGACACCAGTCAGTGTACAGGTATCTCCCTGAGAGAGAGTGGACTGAGAGACGCCAGTCAGTGTACAGATATCTCCTTGTGTGAGAGAGGGGACTGAGAGACACCAGTCAGTGTACAGATATCTCCCTGAGAGGGAGAGGACTGAGAGACACCAGTCAGTGTACAGATATCTCCCTGAGAGAGAGGGGACAGAGAAACACCAGTCAGTGTACAGATATCTCCCTGAGAGAGAGGGGACTGAGAGACACCAGTCAGTGTACAGGTATCTCCCTGAGAGAGAGAGGACTGAGAGACACCAGTCAGTGTACAGATATCTCCCTGAGTGAGAGAGGGGACTGAGAGACACCAGTCAGTGTACAGATATCTCACTGAGAGCGAGAGGGACTGAGAGACACCAGTCAGTGTACAGGTATCTCCCTGAGAGAGAGAGGTCTGAGAGTCACCAGTCAGCGCACAGATATCTCCCTGAGTGAGAGAGGGGACTGAGAGACACCAGTCAGTGTACAGATGTCTCACTGAGAGCGAGAGGGACTGAGAGACATCAGTCAGTGGACAGATATCTCCCTGAGAGAGAGAGGGACTGAGAGACACCAGTCAGTGTACAGATATTTCCCTGAGAGACAAAGAGGACTGAGAGACATTAGTCAGTGTACAGATATTTCCCTGAGAGAGAGAGAGAGGACTGAGAGACATCAGTCAGTGTACAGGTATCTCCCTGAGAGAGAGAGGACTGAGAGACACCAGTCAGTGTACAGATATCTCCCTGACAGGGAGAGGTCTGAGAGACACCAGTCAGTGTACAGATATGTCCCTGAGAGAGAGGGGACTGAGAGACACCAGTAAGTGTACAGATATTTCCCTGAGAGAGAGGGGACTGAGAGACACCAGTCAGTGTACAGATATCTCCCTGAGAGAGAGGGGACTGAGAGACACCAGTCAGTGTACAGATATTTCCCTGAGAGAGAGAGGGACTGAGAGACACCAGTCAGTGGACAGATATCTCCCTGAGAGAGAGAGGGACTGAGAGACACCAGTCAGTGTACAGATATTTCCCTGAGAGAGAAAGAGGACTGAGAGACATCAGTCAGTGTACAGATATTTCCCTGAGAGAGAGAGAGAGGACTGAGAGACATCAGTCAGTGCACAGGTATCTCCCTGAGAGAGAGGGGACTGAGAGACACCAGTCAGTGTACAGATATCTCCCTGAGAGAGAGATGGACTGAGAGACACCAGTCAGTGTACAGATATCTCCCTGAGAGAGAGGTGACTGAGAGACACCAGTCAGTGTACAGATATTTCCCTGAGAGAGAGAGGGACTGAGAGACACCAGTCAGTGGACAGATATCTCCCTGAGAGAGAGAGGGACTGAGAGACACCAGTCAGTGTACAGATATTTCCCTGAGAGAGAAAGAGGACTGAGAGACATCAGTCAGTGTACAGATATTTCCCTGAGAGAGAAAGAGGACTGAGAGACATCAGTCAGTGTACAGATATTTCCCTGAGAGAGAGAGAGAGGACTGAGAGACATCAGTCAGTGTACAGGTATCTCCCTGAGAGAGAGGGGACTGAGTGACACCAGTCAGTGTACAAATATCTCCCTGAGAGGGAGAGGACTGAGAGACACCAGTCAGTGGACAGATATCTATCTGAGAGAGAGAGGGACTGAGAGACACCAGTCAGTGTACAGGTATCTCCCTGAGAGAGAGAGGACTGAGAGACGCCAGTCAGTGTACAGATATCTCCTTGTGTGAGAGAGGGGACTGAGAGACACCAGTCAGTGTACAGATATCTCCCTGAGAGGGAGAGGACTGAGAGACACCAGTCAGTGTACAGATATCTCCCTGAGAGAGAGGGGACTGAGAAACACCAGTCTGTGTACAGATATCTCCCTGAGAGAGAGGGGACTGAGAGACACCAGTCAGTGTACAGGTATCTCCCTGAGAGAGAGAGGACTGAGAGACACCAGTCAGTGTACAGATATCTCCCTGAGAGAGAGGGGACTGAGAGACACCAGTCAGTGTACAGATATTTCCCTGAGAGAGAGAGGGACTGAGAGACACCAGTCAGTGGACAGATATCTCCCTGAGAGAGAGAGGGACTGAGAGACACCAGTCAGTGTACAGGTATCTCCCTGAGAGAGAGAGGACTGAGAGACACCAGTCAGTGTACAGATATCTCCCTGAGAGAGAGGGGACTGAGAGACACCAGTCAGTGTACAGATATTTCCCTGAGAGAGAGAGGGACTGAGAGACACCAGTCAGTGGACAGATATCTCCCTGAGAGAGAGAGGGACTGAGAGACCCCAGTCAGTGTACAGATATCACCCTGAGAGAGATGGGGGACTGAGAGACACCAGTCTGTATAGAGATATCTCCCTGAGAGAGAGGGGACTGAGAGACACCAGTCAGTGTACAGATATCTCCCTGGGAGAGAGAGAGCGACTGAGAGACACCAGTCAGTGTTCAGATATCTCACTGACAGATAGAAGGACTGAGAGACACCAGTCAGTGTATAGATATCTCCCTGATAGACACCAGTCAGTGTACAGATATCTCCCTGAGTGAGAGAGGACTGAGAGACACCAGTCAGTGTACAGATATCTCCCTGAGAGAGAGAGGGGACTGAGAGACACCAGTTAGTGTACAGATGTCTCCCTGAGAGAGAGAGGGACTGAGAGACACCAGTCAGTGTATAGATATCTCCCTGATAGACACCAGTCAGTGTAAAGATATCTCCCTGAGTGAGAGTGGACTGAGAGACACCAGTCAGTGTACAGATATCTCCCTGAGAGAGAGAGGACTGAGAGACTGCAGTCAGTGTACAGATATCTCCCTGAGAGAGAGAGGCGACTGAGAGACACCAGTCAGTGTACAGTTATCTCCCTGAGAGGGAGAGTACTGAGAGACACCAGTCAGTGTAGAAATATCTCCCTGAGAGGGAGAGGACTGAGAGACACCAGTCAGTGGACAGATATCTATCTGAGAGAGAGAGGGACTGAGAGACACCAGTCAGTGTACAGGTATCTCCCTGAGAGAGAGAGGACTGAGAGACGCCAGTCAGTGTACAGATATCTCCTTGTGTGAGAGAGGGGACTGAGAGACACCAGTCAGTGTACAGATATCTCCCTGAGAGGGAGAGGACTGAGAGACACCAGTCAGTGTACAGATATCTCCCTGAGAGAGAGGGGACTGAGAAACACCAGTCAGTGTACAGATATCTCCCTGAGAGAGAGGGGACTGAGAGACACCAGTCAGTGTACAGGTATCTCCCTGAGAGAGAGAGGACTGAGAGACACCAGTCAGTGTACAAATATCTCCCTGAGTGAGAGAGGGGACTGAGAGACACCAGTCAGTGTACAGATATCTCCCTGAGAGGGAGAGGACTGAGAGACACCAGTCAGTGTACAGGTATCTCACTGAGAGCGAGAGGGACTGAGAGACACCAGTCAGTGTACAGATATCTCCCTGAGAGAGAGAGGTCTGAGAGTCACCAGTCAGCGCACAGATATCTCCCTGAGTGAGAGAGGGGACTGAGAGACACCAGTCAGTGTGCAGATGTCTCACTGAGGGCGAGAGGGACTGAGAGACATCAGTCAGTGGACAGATATATCCCTGAGAGAGAGAGGGACTGAGAGACACCAGTCACTGTACAGATATTTCCCTGAGAGAGAAAGAGGACTGAGAGACATTAGTCAGTGTACAGATATTTCCCTGAGAGAGAGAGAGAGGACTGAGAGACATCAGTCAGTGTACAGGTATCACCCTGAGAGAGAGAGGGACTGAGAGACACCAATCATGTCCAGATATCTCCCTGAGAGAGAGAGAGAGAGACTGAGAGACACCAGTCAGTGTTACAGATATCTCCCTGAGAGAGAGTGGGACTGAGAGACACCAGTCAGTTTATAGATATCTCCCTGATAGACACCAGTCTGTGTACAGATTTCTCCCTGAGAGAGAGGACTGAGAAACACCAGTCAGTGTACAGGTATGTCCCTGAGTAAGAGAGGGGACTGAGAGACACCAGTCAGTGTACAGATATCTCCCTGAGAGAGAGAGGGACTGAGAGACACCAGTCAGTGTACAGATATCTCCCTGAGTGAGAGTGGGGACTGAGAGACACCAGTCAGTGTACAGATATCTCCCTGAGAGGGAGAGGACTGAGAGACACCAGTCAGTGTACAGATATCTCCCTGAGAGAGAGGGGACTGAGAGACACCAGTCAGTGTACAGGTATCTCCCTGAGAGAGAGAGGACTGAGAGACACCAGTCAGTGTACAGATATCTCCCTGAGTGAGAGAGGGGACTGAGAGACACCAGTCAGTGTACAGATATCTCCCTGACAGGGAGAGGACTGAGAGACACCAGTCAGTGTACAGATATTTCCCTGAGAGAGAGGGGACTGAGAGACACCAGTCAGTGTACAGATATTTCCCTGAGAGAGAGGGGACTGAGAGACACCAGTCAGTGTACAGATATCTCCCTGAGAGAGAGGGGACTGAGAGACACCAGTCAGTGTACAGATATTTCCCTGAGAGAGAGAGGGACTGAGAGACACCAGTCAGTGGACAGATATCTCCCTGAGAGAGAGAGGGACTGAGAGACACCAGTCAGTGTACAGATATTTCCCTGAGAGAGAAAGAGGACTGAGAGACATCAGTCAGTGTACAGATATTTCCCTGAGAGAGAGAGAGAGGACTGAGAGACATCAGTCAGTGTACAGGTATCTCCCTGAGAGAGAGGGGACTGAGAGACACCAGTCAGTGTACAGATATCTCCCTGAGAGAGAGAGGGAGACTGAGAGACACCAGTCAGTGTACAGATATCTCCCTGAGAGGGAGAGGACTGAGAGACACCAGTCAGTGTACAGATATCTCCCTGAGAGAGAGGGGACTGAGAAACACCAGTCAGTGTACAGATATCTCCCTGAGAGAGAGATAACTGAGAGACACCAGTCAGTGTACAGGTATCTTCCTGAGAGAGAGAGGACTGAGAGACACCAGTCAGTGTACAGATATCTCCCTGAGAGAGACGGGACTGAGAGACACCAGTCAGTGTACAGATATTTCCCTGAGAGAGAGAGAGAGAGAGACTGAGAGACACCAGTCAGTGTACAGTTATCTCCCTGAGAGAGAGAGGACTGAGAGACACCAGTCAGTGGACAGATATCTCCCTGAGAGAGAGAGGACTGAGAGACACCAGTCAGTGGACAGATATCTCCCTGAGAGAGAGATGGACTGAGAGACACCAGTCAGTGTACAGATATTTCCCTGAGAGAGAGAGAGAGAGAGAGACTGAGAGACACCAGTCAGTGTACAGTTATCTCCCTGAGAGAGAGAGAACTGAGAGACCCCAGTCAGTGTACAGATATCACCCTGAGAGAGATGGGGGACTGAGAGACACCAGTCTGTATAGAGATATCTCCCTGAGAGAGAGGGGACTGAGAGACACCAGTCAGTGTACAGATATCTCCCTGGGAGAGAGAGAGGGACTGAGAGACACCAGTCAGTGTTACAGATATCTCCCTGAGAGAGAGAGGGACTGAGAGACACCAGTCAGTTTATAGATATCTCCCTGACAGGGAGAGGTCTGAGAGACACCAGTCAGTGTACAGATATCTCCCTGAGAGAGAGGACTGAGAAACACCAGTCAGTGTACAGGTATGTCCCTGAGTAAGAGAGGGGACTGAGAGACACCAGTCAGTGTACAGATATCTCCCTGAGAGAGAGAGGGACTGAGAGACACCAGTCAGTGTACAGATATCTCCCTGAGTGAGAGTGGGGACTGAGAGACACCAGTCAGTGTACAGATATCTCCCTGAGAGGGAGAGGACTGAGAGACACCAGTCAGTGTACAGATATCTCCCTGAGAGAGAGGGGACTGAGAGACACCAGTCAGTGTACAGGTATCTCCCTGAGAGAGAGAGGACTGAGAGACACCAGTCAGTGTACAGATATCTCCCTGAGTGAGAGAGGGGACTGAGAGACACCAGTCAGTGTACAGATATCTCCCTGACAGGGAGAGGTCTGAGAGACACCAGTCAGTGTACAGATATGTCCCTGAGAGAGAGGGGACTGAGAGACACCAGTAAGTGTACAGATATTTCCCTGAGAGAGAGGGGACTGAGAGACACCAGTCAGTGTACAGATATCTCCCTGAGAGAGAGGGGACTGAGAGACACCAGTCAGTGTACAGATATTTCCCTGAGAGAGAGAGGGACTGAGAGACACCAGTCAGTGGACAGATATCTCCCTGAGAGAGAGAGGGACTGAGAGACACCAGTCAGTGTACAGATATTTCCCTGAGAGAGAAAGAGGACTGAGAGACATCAGTCAGTGTACAGATATTTCCCTGAGAGAGAGAGAGAGGACTGAGAGACATCAGTCAGTGCACAGGTATCTCCCTGAGAGAGAGGGGACTGAGAGACACCAGTCAGTGTACAGATATCTCCCTGAGAGAGAGATGGACTGAGAGACACCAGTCAGTGTACAGATATCTCCCTGAGAGAGAGGTGACTGAGAGACACCAGTCAGTGTACAGATATTTCCCTGAGAGAGAGAGGGACTGAGAGACACCAGTCAGTGGACAGATATCTCCCTGAGAGAGAGAGGGACTGAGAGACACCAGTCAGTGTACAGATATTTCCCTGAGAGAGAAAGAGGACTGAGAGACATCAGTCAGTGTACAGATATTTCCCTGAGAGAGAAAGAGGACTGAGAGACATCAGTCAGTGTACAGATATTTCCCTGAGAGAGAGAGAGAGGACTGAGAGATATCAGTCAGTGTACAGGTATCTCCCTGAGAGAGAGGGGACTGAGTGACACCAGTCAGTGTACAAATATCTCCCTGAGAGGGAGAGGACTGAGAGACACCAGTCAGTGGACAGATATCTATCTGAGAGAGAGAGGGACTGAGAGACACCAGTCAGTGTACAGGTATCTCCCTGAGAGAGAGAGGACTGAGAGACGCCAGTCAGTGTACAGATATCTCCTTGTGTGAGAGAGGGGACTGAGAGACACCAGTCAGTGTACAGATATCTCCCTGAGAGGGAGAGGACTGAGAGACACCAGTCAGTGTACAGATATCTCCCTGAGAGAGAGGGGACTGAGAAACACCAGTCTGTGTACAGATATCTCCCTGAGAGAGAGGGGACTGAGAGACACCAGTCAGTGTACAGGTATCTCCCTGAGAGAGAGAGGACTGAGAGACACCAGTCAGTGTACAGATATCTCCCTGAGAGAGAGGGGACTGAGAGACACCAGTCAGTGTACAGATATTTCCCTGAGAGAGAGAGGGACTGAGAGACACCAGTCAGTGGACAGATATCTCCCTGAGAGAGAGAGGGACTGAGAGACACCAGTCAGTGTACAGATATTTCCCTGAGAGAGAGGGGACTGAGAAACACCAGTCTGTGTACAGATATCTCCCTGAGAGAGAGGGGACTGAGAGACACCAGTCAGTGTACAGGTATCTCCCTGAGAGAGAGAGGACTGAGAGACACCAGTCAGTGTACAGATATCTCCCTGAGAGAGAGGGGACTGAGAGACACCAGTCAGTGTACAGATATTTCCCTGAGAGAGAGAGGGACTGAGAGACACCAGTCAGTGGACAGATATCTCCCTGAGAGAGAGAGGGACTGAGAGACCCCAGTCAGTGTACAGATATCACCCTGAGAGAGATGGGGGACTGAGAGACACCAGTCTGTATAGAGATATCTCCCTGAGAGAGAGGGGACTGAGAGACACCAGTCAGTGTACAGATATCTCCCTGGGAGAGAGAGAGCGACTGAGAGACACCAGTCAGTGTTCAGATATCTCACTGACAGATAGAAGGACTGAGAGACACCAGTCAGTGTATAGATATCTCCCTGATAGACACCAGTCAGTGTACAGATATCTCCCTGAGTGAGAGAGGACTGAGAGACACCAGTCAGTGTACAGATATCTCCCTGAGAGAGAGAGGGGACTGAGAGACACCAGTTAGTGTACAGATGTCTCCCTGAGAGAGAGAGGGACTGAGAGACACCAGTCAGTGTATAGATATCTCCCTGATAGACACCAGTCAGTGTAAAGATATCTCCCTGAGTGAGAGTGGACTGAGAGACACCAGTCAGTGTACAGATATCTCCCTGAGAGAGAGAGGACTGAGAGACTGCAGTCAGTGTACAGATATCTCCCTGAGAGAGAGAGGCGACTGAGAGACACCAGTCAGTGTACAGTTATCTCCCTGAGAGGGAGAGTACTGAGAGACACCAGTCAGTGTAGAAATATCTCCCTGAGAGGGAGAGGACTGAGAGACACCAGTCAGTGGACAGATATCTATCTGAGAGAGAGAGGGACTGAGAGACACCAGTCAGTGTACAGGTATCTCCCTGAGAGAGAGAGGACTGAGAGACGCCAGTCAGTGTACAGATATCTCCCTGAGAGGGAGAGGACTGAGAGACACCAGTCAGTGTACAGATATCTCCCTGAGAGAGAGGGGACTGAGAAACACCAGTCAGTGTACAGATATCTCCCTGAGAGAGAGGGGACTGAGAGACACCAGTCAGTGTACAGGTATCTCCCTGAGAGAGAGAGGACTGAGAGACACCAGTCAGTGTACAAATATCTCCCTGAGTGAGAGAGGGGACTGAGAGACACCAGTCAGTGTACAGATATCTCCCTGAGAGGGAGAGGACTGAGAGACACCAGTCAGTGTACAGGTATCTCACTGAGAGCGAGAGGGACTGAGAGACACCAGTCAGTGTACAGATATCTCCCTGAGAGAGAGAGGTCTGAGAGTCACCAGTCAGCGCACAGATATCTCCCTGAGTGAGAGAGGGGACTGAGAGACACCAGTCAGTGTGCAGATGTCTCACTGAGGGCGAGAGGGACTGAGAGACATCAGTCAGTGGACAGATATATCCCTGAGAGAGAGAGGGACTGAGAGACACCAGTCACTGTACAGATATTTCCCTGAGAGAGAAAGAGGACTGAGAGACATTAGTCAGTGTACAGATATTTCCCTGAGAGAGAGAGAGAGGACTGAGAGACATCAGTCAGTGTACAGGTATCACCCTGAGAGAGAGAGGGACTGAGAGACACCAATCATGTCCAGATATCTCCCTGAGAGAGAGAGAGAGAGACTGAGAGACACCAGTCAGTGTTACAGATATCTCCCTGAGAGAGAGAGGGACTGAGAGACACCAGTCAGTTTATAGATATCTCCCTGATAGACACCAGTCTGTGTACAGATTTCTCCCTGAGAGAGAGGACTGAGAAACACCAGTCAGTGTACAGGTATGTCCCTGAGTAAGAGAGGGGACTGAGAGACACCAGTCAGTGTACAGGTATCACCCTGAGAGAGAGAGGGACTGAGAGACACCAGTCAGTGTACAGATATCTCCCTGAGAGAGAGAGGGACTGAGAGACACCAGTCAGTGTACAGATATCTCCCTGAGTGAGAGTGGGACTGAGAGACACCAGTCAGTGTACAGATATCTCCCTGAGTGAGAGTGGGGACTGAGAGACACCAGTCAGTGTACAGATATCTCCCTGAGAGGGAGAGGACTGAGAGACACCAGTCAGTGTACAGATATCTCCCTGAGAGAGAGGGGACTGAGAGACACCAGTAAGTGTACAGGTATCTCCCTGAGAGAGAGAGGACTGAGAGACACCAGTCAGTGTACAGATATCTCCCTGAGTGAGAGAGGGGACTGAGAGACACCAGTCAGTGTACAGATATCTCCCTGACAGGGAGAGGACTGAGAGACACCAGTCAGTGTACAGATATTTCCCTGAGAGAGAGGGGACTGAGAGACACCAGTCAGTGTACAGATATTTCCCTGAGAGAGAGGGGACTGAGAGACACCAGTCAGTGTACAGATATCTCCCTGAGAGAGAGGGGACTGAGAGACACCAGTCAGTGTACAGATATTTCCCTGAGAGAGAGAGGGACTGAGAGACACCAGTCAGTGGACAGATATCTCCCTGAGAGAGAGAGGGACTGAGAGACACCAGTCAGTGTACAGATATTTCCCTGAGAGAGAAAGAGGACTGAGAGACATCAGTCAGTGTACAGATATTTCCCTGAGAGAGAGAGAGAGGACTGAGAGACATCAGTCAGTGTACAGGTATCTCCCTGAGAGAGAGGGGACTGAGAGACACCAGTCAGTGTACAGATATCTCCCTGAGAGAGAGAGGGAGACTGAGAGACACCAGTCAGTGTACAGATATCTCCCTGAGAGGGAGAGGACTGAGAGACACCAGTCAGTGTACAGATATCTCCCTGAGAGAGAGGGGACTGAGAAACACCAGTCAGTGTACAGATATCTCCCTGAGAGAGAGATAACTGAGAGACACCAGTCAGTGTACAGGTATCTTCCTGAGAGAGAGAGGACTGAGAGACACCAGTCAGTGTACAGATATCTCCCTGAGAGAGACGGGACTGAGAGACACCAGTCAGTGTACAGATATTTCCCTGAGAGAGAGAGAGAGAGAGACTGAGAGACACCAGTCAGTGTACAGTTATCTCCCTGAGAGAGAGAGGACTGAGAGACACCAGTCAGTGGACAGATATCTCCCTGAGAGAGAGAGGACTGAGAGACACCAGTCAGTGGACAGATATCTCCCTGAGAGAGAGATGGACTGAGAGACACCAGTCAGTGTACAGATATTTCCCTGAGAGAGAGAGAGAGAGAGAGAGACTGAGAGACACCAGTCAGTGTACAGTTATCTCCCTGAGAGAGAGAGAACTGAGAGACCCCAGTCAGTGTACAGATATCACCCTGAGAGAGATGGGGGACTGAGAGACACCAGTCTGTATAGAGATATCTCCCTGAGAGAGAGGGGACTGAGAGACACCAGTCAGTGTACAGATATCTCCCTGGGAGAGAGAGAGGGACTGAGAGACACCAGTCAGTGTTCAGATATCTCACTGACAGATAGAAGGACTGAGAGACACCAGTCAGTGTATAGATATCTCCCTGATAGACACCAGTCAGTGTACAGATATCTCCCTGAGTGAGAGAGGACTGAGAGACACCAGTCAGTGTACAGATATCTCCCTGAGAGAGAGAGGGGACTGAGAGACACCAGTTAGTGTACAGATGTCTCCCTGAGAGAGAGAGGGACTGAGAGACACCGGTCAGTGTATAGATATCTCCCTGATAGACACCAGTCAGTGTAAAGATATCTCCCTGAGTGAGAGTGGACTGAGAGACACCAGTCAGTGTACAGATATCTCCCTGAGAGAGAGAGGACTGAGAGACTGCAGTCAGTGTACAGATATCTCCCTGAGAGAGAGAGGCGACTGAGAGACACCAGTCAGTGTACAGTTATCTCCCTGAGAGGGAGAGTACTGAGAGACACCAGTCAGTGTACAAATATCTCCCTGAGAGGGAGAGGACTGAGAGACACCAGTCAGTGGACAGATATCTATCTGAGAGAGAGAGGGACTGAGAGACACCAGTCAGTGTACAGGTATCTCCCTGAGAGAGAGAGGACTGAGAGACGCCAGTCAGTGTACAGATATCTCCTTGTGTGAGAGAGGGGACTGAGAGACACCAGTCAGTGTACAGATATCTCCCTGAGAGGGAGAGGACTGAGAGACACCAGTCAGTGTACAGATATCTCCCTGAGAGAGAGGGGACTGAGAAACACCAGTCAGTGTACAGATATCTGCCTGAGAGAGAGGGGACTGAGAGACACCAGTCAGTGTACAGGTATCTCCCTGAGAGAGAGAGGACTGAGAGACACCAGTCAGTGTACAGATATCTCCCTCAGTGAGAGAGGGGACTGAGAGACACCAGTCAGTGTACAGATATCTCCCTGAGAGGGAGAGGACTGAGAGACACCAGTCAGTGTACAGATATCTCACTGAGAGCGAGAGGGACTGAGAGACACCAGTCAGTGTACAGATATCTCCCTGAGAGAGAGAGGTCTGAGAGTCACCAGTCAGCGCACAGATATCTCCCTGAGTGAGAGAGGGGACTGAGAGACACCAGTCAGTGTACAGATGTCTCACTGAGAGCGAGAGGGACTGAGAGACATCAGTCAGTGGACAGATATCTCCCTGAGAGAGAGAGGGACTGAGAGACACCAGTCAGTGTACAGATATTTCCCTGAGAGAGAAAGAGGACTGAGAGACATTAGTCAGTGTACAGATATTTCCCTGAGAGAGAGAGAGAGGACTGAGAGACATCAGTCAGTGTACAGGTATCACCCTGAGAGAGAGAGGGACTGAGAGACACCAATCATGTCCAGATATCTCCCTGAGAGAGAGAGAGAGAGACTGAGAGACACCAGTCAGTGTTACAGATATCTCCCGGAGAGAGAGAGGGACTGAGCGACACCAGTCAGTTTATAGATATCTCCCTGATAGACACCAGTCTGTGTACAGATATCTCCCTGAGAGAGAGGACTGAGAAACACCAGTCAGTGTACAGGTATGTCCCTGAGTAAGAGAGGGGACTGAGAGACACCAGTCAGTGTACAGATATCTCCCTGAGAGAGAGAGGGACTGAGAGACACCAGTCAGTGTACAGATATCTCCCTGAGTGAGAGTGGGAACTGAGAGACACCAGTCAGTGTACAGATATCTCCCTGAGAGGGAGAGGACTGAGAGACACCAGTCAGTGTACAGATATCTCCCTGAGAGAGAGGGGACTGAGAGACACCAGTCAGTGTACAGGTATCTCCCTGAGAGAGAGAGGACTGAGAGACACCAGTCAGTGTACAGATATCTCCCTGAGTGAGAGACGGGACTGAGAGACACCAGTCAGTGTACAGATATCTCCCTGACAGGGAGAGGACTGAGAGACACCAGTCAGTGTACAGATATTTCCCTGAGAGAGAGGGGACTGAGAGACACCAGTCAGTGTACAGATATTTCCCTGAGAGAGAGGGGACTGAGAGACACCAGTCAGTGCACAGATATCTCCCTGAGAGAGAGGGGACTGAGAGACACCAGTCAGTGTACAGATATTTCCCTGAGAGAGAGAGGGACTGAGAGACACCAGTCAGTGGACAGATATCTCCCTGAGAGAGAGAGGGACTGAGAGACACCAGTCAGTGTACAGATATTTCCCTGAGAGAGAAAGAGGACTGAGAGACATCAGTCAGTGTACAGATATTTCCCTGAGAGAGAGAGAGAGGACTGAGAGACATCAGTCAGTGTTCAGGTATCTCCCTGAGAGAGAGGGGACTGAGAGACACCAGTCAGTGTACAGATATCTCCCTGAGAGAGAGAGGGAGACTGAGAGACACCAGTCAGTGTACAGATATCTCCCTGAGAGAGAGAGGGACTGAGAGACACCAGTCAGTGTACAGATATCTCCCTGAGAGAGAGAGGACTGAGAGACAGCAGTCACTGTACAGATATCTCCCTGAGAGAGAGAGGGGACTGAGAGACAACAGTCAGTGTACAGATATCTCCATGAGAGAGAGATAGGCAGAGGGACACCAGTCAGTGTACAGATATCTCCCTGAGAGAGAGGGGACTGAGAGACACCAGTCAGTGTACAGATATCTCCCTGAGAGAGAGGGGTCTGAGAGACACCAGTCAGTGTACAGACATCTCCCTGAGAGAGAGAGGGACTGAGAGACACCAGTCAGTGGACAGATATCTCCCTGAGAGAGAGAGGGACTGGGAGACACCAGTCAGTGTACAGATATTTCCCTGAGAGAGAAAGAGGACTGAGAGACATCAGTCAGTGTACAGATATTTCCCTGAGAGAGAGAGAGTGGACTGAGAGACATCAGTCAGTGTACAGGTATCTCCCTGAGAGAGAGGGGACTGAGAGACTCCAGTCAATGTACAAATATCTCCCTGAGAGGGAGAGGACTGAGAGACACCAGTCAGTGGACAGCTATCTATCTGAGAGAGAGAGTGACTGAGAGACACCAGTCAGTGAACAGGTATCTCCCTGAGAGAGAGAGGGACTGAGAGACATCAGTCAGTGGACAGATATCTCCCTGAGAGAGAGAGGGACTGAGAGACACCAGTCAGTGTACAGATATTTCCCTGAGAGAGAAAGAGGACTGAGAGACATTAGTCAGTGTACAGATATTTCCCTGAGAGAGAGAGAGAGGACTGAGAGACATCAGTCAGTGTACAGGTATCCCCTTGAGAGAGAGAGGGACTGAGAGACACCAATCATGTCCAGATATCTCCCTGAGAGAGAGAGAGAGAGAGACTGAGAGACACCAGTCAGTGTTACAGATATCTCCCTGAGAGAGAGAGGGACTGAGAGACACCAGTCAGTTTATAGATATCTCCCTGAGAGAGAGGACTGAGAAACACCAGTCAGTGTACAGGTATGTCCCTGAGTAAGAGAGGGGACTGAGAGACACCAGTCAGTGTACAGATATCTCCCTGAGAGAGAGAGGGACTGAGAGACACCAGTAAGTGTACAGATATCTCCCTGAGTGAGAGTGGGGACTGAGAGACACCAGTCAGTGTACAGATATCTCCCTGAGAGGGAGAGGACTGAGAGACACCAGTCAGTGTACAGATATCTCCCTGGGAGAGAGGGGACTGAGAAACACCAGTAAGTGTACAGATATCTCCCTGAGAGAGAGGGGACTGAGAGACACCAGTCAGTGTACAGGTATCTCCCTGAGAGAGAGAGGACTGAGAGACACCAGTCAGTGTACAGATATCTCCCTGAGTGAGAGAGGGGACTGAGAGACACCAGTCAGTGTACAGATATCTCCCTGAGAGGGAGTGGACTGAGAGACACCAGTCAGTGTACAGATATCTCACTGAGAGCGAGAGGGACTGAGAGACACCAGTCAGTGTACAGGTATCTCCCTGAGAGAGAGAGGTCTGAGAGTCACCAGTCAGCGCACAGATATCTCCCTGAGTGAGAGAGGGGACTGAGAGACACCAGTCAGTGTACAGATGTCTCACTGAGAGCGAGAGGGACTGAGAGACATCAGTCAGTGGACAGATATCTCCCTGAGAGAGAGAGGGACTGAGAGACACCAGTCAGTGTACAGATATTTCCCTGAGAGAGAAAGAGGACTGAGAGACATTAGTCAGTGTACAGATATTTCCCTGAGTGAGAGAGAGAGGACTGAGAGACATCAGTCAGTGTACAGGTATCCCCTTGAGAGAGAGAGGGACTGAGAGACACCAATCATGTCCAGATATCTCCCTGAGAGAGAGAGAGAGAGAGACTGAGAGACACCAGTCAGTGTTACAGATATCTCCCTGAGAGAGAGAGGGACTGAGAGACACCAGTCAGTTTATAGATATCTCCCTGAGAGAGAGGACTGAGAAACACCAGTCAGTGTACAGGTATGTCCCTGAGTAAGAGAGGGGACTGAGAGACACCAGTCAGTGTACAGATATCTCCCTGAGAGAGAGAGGGACTGAGAGACACCAGTAAGTGTACAGATATCTCCCTGAGTGAGAGTGGGGACTGAGAGACACCAGTCAGTGTACAGATATCTCCCTGAGAGGGAGAGGAATGAGAGACACCAGTCAGTGTACAGATATCTCCCTGAGAGAGAGGGGACTGAGAGACACCAGTCAGTGTACAGCTATCTCCCTGAGAGAGAGAGGACTGAGAGACACCAGTCAGTGTACAGATATCTCCCTGAGTGAGAGAGGGGACTGAGAGACACCAGTCAGTGTACAGATATCTCCCTGAGAGGGAGAGGACTGAGAGACACCAGTCAGTGTACAGATATTTCCCTGAGAGAGAGGCGACTGAGAGACACCAGTCAGTGTACAGATATTTCCCTGAGAGAGAGGGGACTGAGAGACACCAGTCAGTGTACAGATATCTCCCTGAGAGAGAGGGGACTGAGAGACACCAGTCAGTGTACAGATATTTCCCTGAGAGAGAGAGGGACTGAGAGACACCAGTCAGTGGACAGATATCTCCCTGAGAGAGAGAGGGACTGAGAGACACCAGTCAGTGTACAGATATTTCCCTGAGAGAGAAAGAGGACTGAGAGACATCAGTCAGTGTACAGATATTTCCCTGAGAGAGAGAGAGAGGACTGAGAGACATCAGTCAGTGTACAGGTATCTCCCTGAGAGAGAGGGGACTGAGAGACAGCAGTCACGGTACAGATATCTCCCTGAGAGAGAGAGAGGGGACTGAGAGACACCAGTCAGTGTACAGATATCTCCATGAGAGAGAGATAGGCAGAGGGACACCAGTCAGTGTACAGATATCTCCCTGAGAGCGAGGGGACTGAGAGACACCAGTCAGTGTACAGATATCTCCCTGAGAGAGAAGGGACTGAGACACACCAGTCAGTGTACAGATATCTCCCTGAGTGAGAGAGGGGACTGAGAGACACCAGTCAGTGTACAGATATCTCCCTGAGAGGGAGTGGACTGAGAGACACCAGTCAGTGTACAGATATCTCACTGAGAGCGAGAGGGACTGAGAGACACCAGTCAGTGGACAGATATCTCCCTGAGAGAGAGAGGGACTGAGAGACACCAGTCAGTGTACAGATATTTCCCTGAGAGAGAAAGAGGACTGAGAGACATCAGTCAGTGTACAGATATTTCCCTGAAAGAGAGAGAGAGGACTGAGAGACATCAGTCAGTGTACAGGTATCTCCCTGAGAGAGAGGGGACTGAGAGACACCAGTCAGTGTACAGATATTTCCCTGAGAGAGAAAGAGGACTGAGAGACATCAGTCAGTGTACAGATATTTCCCTGAAAGAGAGAGAGAGGACTGAGAGACATCAGTCAGTGTACAGGTATCTCCCTGAGAGAGAGGGGACTGAGAGACACCAGTCAGTGTACAGATATTTCCCTGAGAGAGAAAGGGACTGAGAGACACCAGTCAGTGTACAGGTATCTCCCTGAGAGAGAGGGGACTGAGAGACACCAGTCAGTGTACAGATATCTCCCTGAGAGAGAGAGGGAGACTGAGAGACACCAGTCAGTGTACAGATATCTCCCTGAGAGAGAGAGGGACTGAGAGACACCAGTCAGTGTACAGATATCTCCCTGAGAGAGAGAGGACTGAGAGACAGCAGTCACTGTACAGATATCTCCCTGAGAGAGAGAGGGGACTGAGAGACAACAGTCAGTGTACAGATATCTCCATGAGAGAGAGATAGGCAGAGGGACACCAGTCAGTGTACAGATATCTCCCTGAGAGAGAGGGGACTGAGAGACACCAGTCAGTGTACAGATATCTCCCTGAGAGAGAGGGGTCTGAGAGACACCAGTCAGTGTACAGACATCTCCCTGAGAGAGAGAGGGACTGAGAGACACCAGTCAGTGGACAGATATCTCCCTGAGAGAGAGAGGGACTGGGAGACACCAGTCAGTGTACAGATATTTCCCTGAGAGAGAAAGAGGACTGAGAGACATCAGTCAGTGTACAGATATTTCCCTGAGAGAGAGAGAGAGGACTGAGAGACATCAGTCAGTGTACAGGTATCTCCCTGAGAGAGAGGGGACTGAGAGACTCCAGTCAATGTACAAATATCTCCCTGAGAGGGAGAGGACTGAGAGACACCAGTCAGTGGACAGCTATCTATCTGAGAGAGAGAGTGACTGAGAGACACCAGTCAGTGAACAGGTATCTCCCTGAGAGAGAGAGGGACTGAGAGACATCAGTCAGTGGACAGATATCTCCCTGAGAGAGAGAGGGACTGAGAGACACCAGTCAGTGTACAGATATTTCCCTGAGAGAGAAAGAGGACTGAGAGACATTAGTCAGTGTACAGATATTTCCCTGAGAGAGAGAGAGAGGACTGAGAGACATCAGTCAGTGTACAGGTATCCCCTTGAGAGAGAGAGGGACTGAGAGACACCAATCATGTCCAGATATCTCCCTGAGAGAGAGAGAGAGAGAGACTGAGAGACACCAGTCAGTGTTACAGATATCTCCCTGAGAGAGAGAGGGACTGAGAGACACCAGTCAGTTTATAGATATCTCCCTGAGAGAGAGGACTGAGAAACACCAGTCAGTGTACAGGTATGTCCCTGAGTAAGAGAGGGGACTGAGAGACACCAGTCAGTGTACAGATATCTCCCTGAGAGAGAGAGGGACTGAGAGACACCAGTAAGTGTACAGATATCTCCCTGAGTGAGAGTGGGGACTGAGAGACACCAGTCAGTGTACAGATATCTCCCTGAGAGGGAGAGGACTGAGAGACACCAGTCAGTGTACAGATATCTCCCTGGGAGAGAGGGGACTGAGAAACACCAGTAAGTGTACAGATATCTCCCTGAGAGAGAGGGGACTGAGAGACACCAGTCAGTGTACAGGTATCTCCCTGAGAGAGAGAGGACTGAGAGACACCAGTCAGTGTACAGATATCTCCCTGAGTGAGAGAGGGGACTGAGAGACACCAGTCAGTGTACAGATATCTCCCTGAGAGGGAGTGGACTGAGAGACACCAGTCAGTGTACAGATATCTCACTGAGAGCGAGAGGGACTGAGAGACACCAGTCAGTGTACAGGTATCTCCCTGAGAGAGAGAGGTCTGAGAGTCACCAGTCAGCGCACAGATATCTCCCTGAGTGAGAGAGGGGACTGAGAGACACCAGTCAGTGTACAGATGTCTCACTGAGAGCGAGAGGGACTGAGAGACATCAGTCAGTGGACAGATATCTCCCTGAGAGAGAGAGGGACTGAGAGACACCAGTCAGTGTACAGATATTTCCCTGAGAGAGAAAGAGGACTGAGAGACATTAGTCAGTGTACAGATATTTCCCTGAGAGAGAGAGAGAGGACTGAGAGACATCAGTCAGTGTACAGGTATCCCCTTGAGAGAGAGAGGGACTGAGAGACACCAATCATGTCCAGATATCTCCCTGAGAGAGAGAGAGAGAGAGACTGAGAGACACCAGTCAGTGTTACAGATATCTCCCTGAGAGAGAGAGGGACTGAGAGACACCAGTCAGTTTATAGATATCTCCCTGAGAGAGAGGACTGAGAAACACCAGTCAGTGTACAGGTATGTCCCTGAGTAAGAGAGGGGACTGAGAGACACCAGTCAGTGTACAGATATCTCCCTGAGAGAGAGAGGGACTGAGAGACACCAGTAAGTGTACAGATATCTCCCTGAGTGAGAGTGGGGACTGAGAGACACCAGTCAGTGTACAGATATCTCCCTGAGAGGGAGAGGAATGAGAGACACCAGTCAGTGTACAGATATCTCCCTGAGAGAGAGGGGACTGAGAGACACCAGTCAGTGTACAGGTATCTCCCTGAGAGAGAGAGGACTGAGAGACACCAGTCAGTGTACAGATATCTCCCTGAGTGAGAGAGGGGACTGAGAGACACCAGTCAGTGTACAGATATCTCCCTGAGAGGGAGAGGACTGAGAGACACCAGTCAGTGTACAGATATTTCCCTGAGAGAGAGGCGACTGAGAGACACCAGTCAGTGTACAGATATTTCCCTGAGAGAGAGGGGACTGAGAGACACCAGTCAGTGTACAGATATCTCCCTGAGAGAGAGGGGACTGAGAGACACCAGTCAGTGTACAGATATTTCCCTGAGAGAGAGAGGGACTGAGAGACACCAGTCAGTGGACAGATATCTCCCTGAGAGAGAGAGGGACTGAGAGACACCAGTCAGTGTACAGATATTTCCCTGAGAGAGAAAGAGGACTGAGAGACATCAGTCAGTGTACAGATATTTCCCTGAGAGAGAGAGAGAGGACTGAGAGACATCAGTCAGTGTACAGGTATCTCCCTGAGAGAGAGGGGACTGAGAGACAGCAGTCACGGTACAGATATCTCCCTGAGAGAGAGAGAGGGGACTGAGAGACACCAGTCAGTGTACAGATATCTCCATGAGAGAGAGATAGGCAGAGGGACACCAGTCAGTGTACAGATATCTCCCTGAGAGCGAGGGGACTGAGAGACACCAGTCAGTGTACAGATATCTCCCTGAGAGAGAAGGGACTGAGACACACCAGTCAGTGTACAGATATCTCCCTGAGTGAGAGAGGGGACTGAGAGACACCAGTCAGTGTACAGATATCTCCCTGAGAGGGAGTGGACTGAGAGACACCAGTCAGTGTACAGATATCTCACTGAGAGCGAGAGGGACTGAGAGACACCAGTCAGTGGACAGATATCTCCCTGAGAGAGAGAGGGACTGAGAGACACCAGTCAGTGTACAGATATTTCCCTGAGAGAGAAAGAGGACTGAGAGACATCAGTCAGTGTACAGATATTTCCCTGAAAGAGAGAGAGAGGACTGAGAGACATCAGTCAGTGTACAGGTATCTCCCTGAGAGAGAGGGGACTGAGAGACACCAGTCAGTGTACAGATATTTCCCTGAGAGAGAAAGGGACTGAGAGACACCAGTCAGTGTTACAGATATCTCCCTGAGAGAGAGAGAGAGAGACTGAGAGACACCAGTCAGTGTACAGATATCTCCCTGAGAGAGAGAGGGACTGAGAGACACCAGTCAGTATACAGACATCTCCTGAGAGAGAGAGGGACTGAGAGACACCAGTCAGTGTACAGGTATCTCCCTGAGAGAGGGGACTGAGAGACACTAGTCAGTGGACAGATATCTCACTGAGAGAGAGAGAGAGAGACTGAGAGACACCAGTCAGTGTACAGTTATCTCCCTGAGAGAGAGAGAACTGAGA
Organism: Chiloscyllium plagiosum; assembly: GCF_037043375.1. NCBI lineage: Eukaryota > Metazoa > Chordata > Chondrichthyes > Orectolobiformes > Hemiscylliidae > Chiloscyllium > Chiloscyllium plagiosum. The sequence goes on from NW_028270178.1 coordinate 1,655,251, forward strand.
GACCCCAGTCAGTGTACAGATATCACCCTGAGAGAGAGGGGGGACTGAGAGACACCAGTCTGTATAGAGATATCTCCCTGAGAGAGAGGGGACTGAGAGACACCAGTCAGTGTACAGATATCTCCCTGGGAGAGAGAGAGGGACTGAGAGACACCAGTCAGTGTTCAGATATCTCACTGACAGATAGAAGGACTGAGAGACACCAGTCAGTGTATCGATATCTCCCTGATAGACACCAGTCAGTGTACAGATATCTCCCTGAGTGAGAGAGGACTGAGAGACACCAGTCAGTGTACAGATATCTCCCTGAGAGAGAGAGGGGACTGAGAGACACCAGTTAGTGTACAGATGTCTCCCTGAGAGAGAGAGGGACTGAGAGACACCAGTCAGTGTTTAGATATCTCCCTGATAGACACCAGTCAGTGTAAAGATATCTCCCTGAGTGAGAGTGGACTGAGAGACACCAGTCAGTGTACAGATATCTCCCTGAGAGAGAGAGGACTGAGAGACAGCAGTCAGTGTACAGATATCTCCCTGAGAGAGAGAGGCGACTGAGAGACACCAGTCAGTGTACAGATATCTCCCTGAGAGGGAGAGGACTGAGAGACACCAGTCAGTGTACAGATATCTCCTTGTGTGAGAGAGGGGACTGAGAGACACCAGTCAGTGTACAGATATCTATCTGAGAGAGAGAGGGACTGAGAGACACCAGTCAGTGTACAGGTATCTCCCTGAGAGAGAGAGGACTGAGAGACGCCAGTCAGTGTACAGATATCTCCTTGTGTGAGAGAGGGGACTGAGAGACACCAGTCAGTGTACAGATATCTCCCTGAGAGGGAGAGGACTGAGAGACACCAGTCAGTGTACAGATATCTCCCTGAGAGAGAGGGGACTGAGAGACACCAGTCAGTGTACAGATATCTCCCTGAGAGAGAGGGGACTGAGAGACACCAGTCAGTGTACAGGTATCTCCCTGAGAGAGAGAGGACTGAGAGACACCAGTCAGTGTACAGATATCTCCCTGAGTGAGAGAGGGGACTGAGAGACACCAGTCAGTGTACAGATATCTCCCTGAGAGGGAGAGGACTGTGAGACACCAGTCAGTGTACAGATATCTCACTGAGAGCGAGAGGGACTGAGAGACACCAGTCAGTGTACAGATGTCTCACTGAGAGCGAGAGGGACTGAGAGACACCAGTCAGTGGACAGATATCTCCCTGAGAGAGAGAGGGACTGAGAGACACCAGTCAGTGTACAGATATTTCCCTGAGAGAGAAAGAGGACTGAGAGACATTAGTCAGTGTACAGATATTTCCCTGAGAGAGAGAGTGAGGACTGAGAGACATCAGTCAGTGTACAGTTATCTCCCTGAGAGAGAGAGGGACTGAGAGACACCAATCATGTCCAGATATCTCCCTGAGAGAGAGAGAGAGAGACTGAGAGACACCAGTCAGTGTTACAGATATCTCCCTGAGAGAGAGAGGGACTGAGAGACACCAGTCAGTTTATAGATATCTCCCTGATAGACACCAGTCTGTGTACAGATATCTCCCTGAGAGAGAGGACTGAGAAACACCAGTCAGTGTACAGGTATGTCCCTGAGTAAGAGAGGGGACTGAGAGACACCAGTCAGTGTACAGATATCTCCCTGAGAGAGAGAGGGACTGAGAGACACCAGTCAGTGTACAGGTATCTCCCTGAGAGAGAGAGGACTGAGAGACACCAGTCAGTGTACAGATATCTCCCTGAGTGAGAGTGGGGACTGAGAGACACCAGTCAGTGTACAGATATCTCCCTGAGAGGGAGAGGACTGAGAGACACCAGTCAGTGTACAGATATCTCCCTGAGAGAGAGGGGACTGAGAGACACCAGTCAGTGTACAGGTATCTCCCTGAGAGAGAGAGAACTGAGAGACACCAGTCAGTGTACAGATATCTCCCTGAGTGAGAGAGGGGACTGAGAGACACCAGTCAGTGTACAGATATCTCCCTGAGAGGGAGAGGACTGAGATACACCAGTCAGTGTACAGATATTTCCCTGAGAGAGAGGGGACTGAGAGACACCAGTCAGTATACAGATATTTCCCTGAGATAGAGGGGACTGAGAGACACCAGTCAGTGTACAGATATCTCCCTGAGAGAGAGGGGACTGAGAGACACCAGTCAGTGTACAGATATTTCCCTGAGAGAGATAGGGACTGAGAGACACCAGCCAGTGGACAGATATCTCCCTGAGAGAGAGAGGGACTGAGAGACACCAGTCAGTGTACAGATATTTCCCTGAGAGAGAAAGAGGACTGAGAGACATCAGTCAGTGTACAGATATTTCCCTGAGAGAGAGAGAGAGGACTGAGAGACATCAGTCAGTGTACAGGTATCTCCCTGAGAGAGAGGGCACTGAGAGACACCAGTCAGTGTACAGATATCTCCCTGAGAGAGAGAGGGAGACTGAGAGACACCAGTCAGTGCACAGATATCTCCCTGAGAGAGAGAGAGAGACTGAGAGACACCAGTCAGTGTACAGATATCTCTCTGAGAGGGAGAGGGACTGAGAGACACCAGTCAGTGTATAGATATCTCCCTGATAGACACCAGTCAGTGTACAGATATCTCCCTGAGAGAGAGGACTGAGAGTCAGCAGTCAGTGTACTGATATCTCCCTGAGTGAGAGGGAACTGAGAGACACCAGTCAGTGTACAGATATCTCCCTGAGAGAGAGAGGACTGAGAGACACCAGTCAGTGTACAGATATCTCCCTGAGAGAGAGATAGGCAGAGAGACACCAGTCAGTGTACAGATATCTCCCTGGGAGAGAGGGGACTGAGAAACACCAGTAAGTGTACAGATATCTCCCTGAGAGAGAGGGGACTGAGAGACACCAGTCAGTGTACAGGTATCTCCCTGAGAGAGAGAGGACTGAGAGACATTAGTCAGTGTACAGATATTTCCCTGAGAGAGAGAGAGAGGACTGAGAGACATCAGTCAGTGTACAGGTATCCCCTTGAGAGAGAGAGGGACTGAGAGACACCAATCATGTCCAGATATCTCCCTGAGAGAGAGAGAGAGAGAGACTGAGAGACACCAGTCAGTGTTACAGATATCTCCCTGAGAGAGAGAGGGACTGAGAGACACCAGTCAGTTTATAGATATCTCCCTGAGAGAGAGGACTGAGAAACACCAGTCAGTGTACAGGTATGTCCCTGAGTAAGAGAGGGGACTGAGAGACACCAGTCAGTGTACAGATATCTCCCTGAGAGAGAGAGGGACTGAGAGACACCAGTAAGTGTACAGATATCTCCCTGAGTGAGAGTGGGGACTGAGAGACACCAGTCAGTGTACAGATATCTCCCTGAGAGGGAGAGGAATGAGAGACACCAGTCAGTGTACAGATATCTCCCTGAGAGAGAGGGGACTGAGAGACACCAGTCAGTGTACAGGTATCTCCCTGAGAGAGAGAGGACTGAGAGACACCAGTCAGTGTACAGATATCTCCCTGAGTGAGAGAGGGGACTGAGAGACACCAGTCAGTGTACAGATATCTCCCTGAGAGGGAGAGGACTGAGAGACACCAGTCAGTGTACAGATATTTCCCTGAGAGAGAGGCGACTGAGAGACACCAGTCAGTGTACAGATATTTCCCTGAGAGAGAGGGGACTGAGAGACACCAGTCAGTGTACAGATATCTCCCTGAGAGAGAGGGGACTGAGAGACACCAGTCAGTGTACAGATATTTCCCTGAGAGAGAGAGGGACTGAGAGACACCAGTCAGTGGACAGATATCTCCCTGAGAGAGAGAGGGACTGAGAGACACCAGTCAGTGTACAGATATTTCCCTGAGAGAGAAAGAGGACTGAGAGACATCAGTCAGTGTACAGATATTTCCCTGAGAGAGAGAGAGAGGACTGAGAGACATCAGTCAGTGTACAGGTATCTCCCTGAGAGAGAGGGGACTGAGAGACAGCAGTCACGGTACAGATATCTCCCTGAGAGAGAGAGAGGGGACTGAGAGACACCAGTCAGTGTACAGATATCTCCATGAGAGAGAGATAGGCAGAGGGACACCAGTCAGTGTACAGATATCTCCCTGAGAGCGAGGGGACTGAGAGACACCAGTCAGTGTACAGATATCTCCCTGAGAGAGAAGGGACTGAGAGACACCAGTCAGTCTACAGATATCTCCCTGAGTGAGAGAGGGGACTGAGAGACACCAGTCAGTGTACAGATATCTCCCTGAGAGGGAGTGGACTGAGAGACACCAGTCAGTGTACAGATATCTCACTGAGAGCGAGAGGGACTGAGAGACACCAGTCAGTGGACAGATATCTCCCTGAGAGAGAGAGGGACTGAGAGACACCAGTCAGTGTACAGATATTTCCCTGAGAGAGAAAGAGGACTGAGAGACATCAGTCAGTGTACAGATATTTCCCTGAAAGAGAGAGAGAGGACTGAGAGACATCAGTCAGTGTACAGGTATCTCCCTGAGAGAGAGGGGACTGAGAGACACCAGTCAGTGTACAGATATTTCCCTGAGAGAGAAAGGGACTGAGAGACACCAGTCAGTGTTACAGATATCTCCCTGAGAGAGAGAGAGAGAGACTGAGAGACACCAGTCAGTGTACAGATATCTCCCTGAGAGAGAGAGGGACTGAGAGACACCAGTCAGTATACAGACATCTCCTGAGAGAGAGAGGGACTGAGAGACACCAGTCAGTGTACAGGTATCTCCCTGAGAGAGAGAGGTCTGAGAGTCACCAGTCAGCGCACAGATATCTCCCTGAGTGAGAGAGGGGACTGAGAGACACCAGTCAGTGTACAGATGTCTCACTGAGAGCGAGAGGGACTGAGAGACACCAGTCAGTGGACAGATATCTCCCTGAGAGAGAGAGGGACTGAGAGACACCAGTCAGTGTACAGATATCTCCCTGAGAGAGAGAGGACTGAGAGACACCAGTCAGTGTACAGATATCTCCCTGAGAGAGAGATAGGCAGAGAGACACCAGTCAGTGTACAGATATCTCCCTGAGAGAGAGGGGACTGAGAGACACCAGTCAGTGTACACATATCTCCCTGAGAGAGAGGGGACTGAGAGACACCAGTCAGTGTACAGATATCTCACTGAGAGCGAGAGGGACTGAGAGACACCAGTCAGTGTACAGATATCTCCCTGAGAGAGAGAGGGGACTGAGAGACACCAGTCAGTGTACAGATATTTCCCTGAGAGAGAAAGAGGACTGAGAGACATCAGTCAGTGTACAGATATTTCCCTGAGAGAGAGAGAGTGGACTGAGAGACATCAGTCAGTGTACAGGTATCTCCCTGAGAGAGAGGGGACTGAGAGACACCAGTCAGTGTACAGATATTTCCCTGAGAGAGAGATAGGCAGAGAGACACCAGTCAGTGTACAGATATCTCCCTGAGAGAGAGAGGGACTGAGAGACACCAGTCAGTGTATAGATATCTCCCTGATAGACACCAGTCAGTGTTCAGATATCTCTCTGAGAGAGAGGACTGAGAGACAGCAGTCAGTGTACAGATATCTCCCTGAGTGAGAGGGGACTGAGAGACACCAGTCAGTGTACAGATATCTCCCTGAGAGAGAGAGGACTGTGAGACACCAGTCAGTGTACAGATATCTCCCTGAGAGACAGGGGGGACTGAGAGACACCAGTCAGTGTACAGATATCTCCCTGGGAGAGAGATAGGCAGAGAGACACCAGTCAGTGTACAGGTATCTCCCTGAGAGAGAGAGGACTGAGAGACACCAGTCAGTGTACAGATATCTCCCTGAGTGAGAGAGGGGACTGAGAGACACCAGTCAGTGTACAGATATCTCCCTGAGAGGGAGAGGACTGAGAGACTTCAGTCAGTGTACAGATATCTCCCTGAGAGAGGGACTGAGAGACACCAGTCAGTGTACAGGTATCTCCCTGAGAGAGAGAGGACTGAGAGACACCAGTCAGTGTACAGATATCTCCCTGAGTGAGAGAGGGGACTGAGAGACACCAGTCAGTGTACAGATATCTCCCTGAGAGGGAGAGGACTGAGAGACTCCAGTCAGTGTACAGATATCTCACTGAGAGCGAGAGGACTGAGAGACACCAGTCAGTGGACAGATATCTCTCTGAGAGAGAGAGGACTGAGAGACACCAGTCAGTGTACAGATATTTCCCTGAGAGAGAAAGAGGACTGAGAGACATCAGTCAGTGTACAGGTATCTCCCTGAGAGAGAGGGGACTGAGAGACACCAGTCAGTGTACAGATATTTCCCTGAGAGAGAGAGGGACTGTGAGACACCAGTCAGTGTATGGATATCTCCCTGAGAGAGAGAGAGAGACTGAGAGACACCAGTCAGTGTACAGATACCTCCCTGAGAGAGAGAGGTCCTGAGAGACACCAGTCAGTGTACAGACATCTCCCTGAGAGAGAGAGGGACTGAGAGACACCAGTCAGTGTACAGGTATCTCCCTGAGAGAGAGGGGACTGAGGGACACCAGTCAGTGTACAGATATCTCCCTGAGAGAGAGTGGACTGAGAGACACCAGTCAGTGTACAGATATCTCCCTGAGAGACAGGGGACTGAGAGACACCAGTCAGTGTACAGATATCTCCCTGAGAGAGAGGGGACTGAGAGACACCAGTCAGTGTACAGATATCTCCCTGAGAGAGAGGGGACTGAGAGACACCAGTCAGTGTACAGATATCTCCCTGAGAGAGAGGGGACTGAGAGACACCAGTCAGTGTACAGATATCTCCCTGAGAGAGAGGGGACTGAGAGACACCAGTCAGTGTACAGATATCTCCCTGAGAGAGAGAGAGGGGACTGAGAGACACCAGTCAGTGCACAGATATCTCCCTGAGAGAGAGGGGACTGAGAGACACCAGTCAGTGTGCAGACATCTCCCTGTGAGAGAGAGGGACTGAGAGACACCAATCAGTGTACAGACATCTCCCTGATTGTGAGAGGGACTGAGAGACACCAGTCAGTGTACAGGTATCTCCCTGAGAGAGAGGGGACTGAGAGACCGCAGTCAGTGTACAGATATCTCCCTGAGAGAGAGGGGACTGAGGGACACCAGTCAGTGTACAGATATCTCCCTGAGAGAGAGAGGACTGAGAGACCGCAGTCAGTGTACAGATATCTCCCTGTGAGAGAGGGAACTGAGAGACACCAGTCAGTGTACAGATATCTCCCTGAGAGAGAGGGGACTGAGAGACACCAGTCAGTGTACAGATATCTCCCTGAGAGAGAGAGGGGACTGAGAGACACCAGTCAGTGTGCAGATATCTCTCTGAGAGAAAGACAAAGAGACACTAATTTATAGATTCCACCTTTGAAGGGAGAGAACTGAGAGACACCAGTGACAGTTAAATACTCTGCCAAGAGATTTTCAGTCTCATACCGAGTCAAATTGAATTCGTGTGACTTGACCTCAGCCCATTTTCTGTATTTTCCAGAAACCATTTCCAATGTTACCATTGATGTCAGCGTGGGGGATGATAAGACCACTTGCCACCTTCAGTGTCAGACAGTTGGAGGCACGAAGATCATCTACAAGTGGCAGGCCCAAGGGGTTGATATCGTCAATGACAAGCACCACAACATCTCGGATGGTGGCAGGAGGCTGAGTGTTGCGAAGTCAGTGGTCGTCCCTGTTGGTGAATCCTTCTACAAGTGCATCGCTTCAAATGCTGTCAGCTCAGATCAAATGGAAATTGATTTGAACCCAGATTGCAGCACAGGTCAATCTTGGCTTCCTGTCACTTAAATGTGGACAATCAGTCTGAGTCAGTCTTCCGTCTCTGCTTACACTGCGTTAGAATTGGATGGGCAATCTAGAACTGCTTTCCTTTTCCACCAATATCGCTGTTCAAACTCCATGTTGTTTGTGCCATTTCAATGTTTCTCAGACAGCATTCAGAAAAATGTAGTGTGCATCAAACCTATCCTGGACCCGTTTGTTGTATTTGTGTTGAATAAACATACCTCACTCTGTAATCATACACTTTGTCTGTCTTGGAAAGTCTTTAATGGGACAATATTGAGAATCATTTATTCTGTTTTTTTCCTGTTCTGTACCCACTCTCCAAGGTTTTGATGTGTGCAGTGTTGAGAGCTTTACTCTCCCGATCAGGTGTTTTACTTGTCTTGGAATGTCTGATGGGCACAATGAAAGTGGGAGCTTTACTATGTATCTTATCAAATGCTGTATCCGTCCTAGAAGTGTTGGATGGGGAACGGTGTAGAGAGAGCTTTACTGTAGCATGTTTTGAGAAGATTTGTAGCTCAGCTTGAGGTTCTGGATGCAGGTTTGCTCGCTGAGCTGGAAGGTTCATTTCCAGACGTTTCATCACCCTACTGGATAACCTCTTCAATGGGCCTCCGGGCGAAGAACTGTTGATGATTCCTGCTTTCTGTTTATATGTTTGGGTTTCTTGGGGTCAGCGATGTAATTTCCTGTGATGATGTTATTTCCTGTTCCTTTTCTCAGGGGTGGTAGATGGGGTCTAACTCGATGTGTTTGTTGATAGAGTTCCAGTTGGAATGCCATGCTTTTAGGAATTCTCGTGTGTGTCTCTGTTCGATTAGATTACTTTACAGTGTGGAAACAGGCCCTTCGGCCCAACAAGTCCACACCGACCCGCCGAAGCTCAAACCACCCATACCCCTACCCCTACATTTACCCCTTACCTATCACTACGGACAATTTAGAATGGCCAATTCACCTGACCTGCACATCTTTGGACTGTCGGTGAAACCGGAGCACCCGGAGGAAAGCCACGCAGACACGGGGAGAATGTGCAAACTCCACACAGTCAGTCGCCTGAGGCGGGAATTGAACCCGGGTCTCTGGCGCTGTGAGGCAGCAGTGCTAACTACTGTGCCACCGTGCCGCCATGGCTTGTCCCAAGATGGATGTGTTGTCCCAGTCGAAGTGGTGTCCTTCCTCATCCGTATGTGAGGATACTAGTGAGAGAGGGTCATGTCGTTTTGTGGCTAGTTGATGTCCATGTGTCCTGGTGGCTAGTTTTCTGCCTGTTTGTCCAATGTAGTGCTTGTTACAGTTCTTGCACGGTATTTTGTAAATGACATTAGTTTTGCTTGTTGTCTGTATGGTATCTTTCAAGTTCATTCGCTGCTGTTTTAGTGTGTTGGTGGGTTTGTGGGCTACCATGATGCCAATGGGTCTGAGTAATCTGGCAGTCATTTCCGAGATGTCTTTGATGTAGGGGAGAGTGGCTAGGGTTTCTGGACGTGTTTGGGTTTGTTGCTGAGAAATCAGCGGAACTTGTTCATTGGGTACCCATTCTTTTTGAATACACTGTCTAGGTAATTTTCCTCTGCTCTGCGTAGTTCCTCTGTGCAGCAGTGTGTGTTGGCTCGTTGAAATAATGTTCTGATGCAGCTTCGTTTGTGGGTGCTGGGATGATTGCTTCCGTAGTTCAGTATTTGGTCCGTATGTGTTTTTTTACTGTAGGCGCTGGTTTGAAGTTCCCCATTGGCTGTTCGCTCTACTGTGACATCTAGTTGTTGTTTCCCTCCTCTTTAGTGAATTTTATGCCAGTAAGGGTATTATTGATTGTCTTGAAGGTTTCCTCTAATTTGTCTCGTTTAGTGATGACAAAAGTGTCATCCACGTAGCAGACCCAAAGTCTAGGTTGGATGGTTGACAGAGCTGTTTGTTTGAGTCTCTGCATTACTGCCTCTGCTAAGAACCCTGATATCGGAGATCCCATGGGTGTTCCATTGGTTTGTCTGTAGGTTTTGTCATTGAAGGTAAAGTGTGTGGTAAGGCATAGGTCCACTAGCTTGATGATACTGTCCTTGTTGATGAAGTTAGTGGCATTTAGTGTATGTGTCTTTGGGTCTTCTAATAGTGTAGTCAGTGTTTCCTTGGCCAGGTTAATGTTGATTGATATAAACAGGGCTGTTACATCAAAGAAGACCATTATTTCATCCTCTTCTATCTTGGTGTCTTTGATGGTCTTCAGGAATTCTTGGGTGGAGTGGATGCAGTGGTGTGAGTCTTCTACTAAGTGTTTTAGTCTTTGGTGTAGCTCCTCAGCCAATCTGTAAGTTGGTGTTCCAGGTAGCGAGACTATGGGTCTGAGGGGGGCTCCTGGTTTGTGAATTTTGGGTAATAAGTAGAAGCGTGGTGTGTTGGATCTGTCTGGTTTCATTTTTTGGAAGACGGTCTTATTTATTTCTCCAGATTTCTGAAGTGGTTTGCGTAGGGCTGTGATTTGGTTCTCTACTTGCAGGGTCGGGTTATCGCTACTTGTTGGTAAGTGTTGGTATCTGTAAGTAGTGCGTTCGCTTCTTCAATGTAATCTCTTCGACTTAGAATGACTGTCAAGCGTCCTTTGTTTGTAGGTAGGATAACAATGGCTTTTTAAAATCTTTCCACTGCTTTCCTTTCTTGTGTATTGAGTGTGTTTCCTTCCTTTTTCTCTGCTTAATGTTTGTGCGACTACCTGTCTAATAGTTTGCTGGGCTTCTTCTGTGAGTTGGTTGTATTTTTGTGTTGTTTCTAGTGCTTCTACAGAAGCAATCATCCCAACATCCACAAACGAAGCTGCATCAGAACATTATTTCAACGAGCCAACACACACTGCAGCACAGAGGAACTACGCAGAGCAGAGGAAAATCACCTATACCGTGTATTCAAAACGAATGGGTACCCAATGAACACAGTTCGCAAATTTCTCAGCAAAAAACTCAAACAAGCAAACAAAACATGTCCAGAAACCCTAGCCACTCTCCCCTACATCAAAGACATCTCGGAAATGACTGCCAGACTACTCAGACCCCTTGGCATCTTGATAGCCCACAAACCCACCAACACACTAAAACAGCAGCTAATGAACTTGAAAGACCCCACACAGACATCAAGCAAAACTGATGTCATTTACAAAATACTGTGCAAGAATTATAACGAACACTACATTGGACAAACAGGCAGAAAACTAGCCAAAGGATGCATGAACATCAACTAGCCACAAAACGACATGACCGTCTCTCACTAGTATCCTTTCGTACAGATAAGGAAGGACATCACTTCTACTGGATAACACATACATCCTGGGACAAGCCAAACAGAGACACGCACGAGAATTCCTAGAAGCATGGCATTCCAACCGGAACTCTATCAACAAACACATCGAGTTAGACCCAATTCATCACCCCCTGAGAAAAAGAACAGGAAATGGCATCACCACAGGAAAAGGCATCACCACAGAAAATGACATCACTGACCCAAAGAAACCCAAACATATAAATATTAGGAATTATCAACAGTGCTTCGCCCGGAGGCCCACTGAAGATGTTACCTAGTAGGGTGATGAAACGTCTGGAAATGAATCTTCCAGCTCAGCGAGCAAACCTACATCCAGAACCTCAACCTGAGCTACAAATCTTCTCAAATCTCGCTGAGACCTATGGGCGCAAAAATGGGAAACAAATGCCATCTGACAGAGTGCCACCCATGAAAAACTGTACTTCCTGCACAAATGCCTAAGAAAACAGGTACTACCTAAATATCTTAAATACAAACCTCCCCTTTTACACCACTAGCCAAAAGAATAACAGAGCAAAACGGCCACGGAATTCTTAGAGAAATGCTTAATAATGCCCACAACAGACTCCGTAAATATAACTGGGAAGTTTTGCACTAATAATCTTTACTCATTCATGCAACAGAACATGAATGGACAGACATAGTACAACAAGCCATTGATATTAGACAACCACAAATACAGAAAATGAAAAAACTAGACCTGCAGAAAAAACTAGACAAACTTACACAAAGTAACAACACTGACAACACAGAAGCATGGATAAAAAACTTATCTGACCGACCCTTAACAGACACTGAAAAAGCCATCTTAATAAGAGGATTGAATTACAACTGCCAGGATGCGGACAAGAAAGATTTCTTAGCAGCATTATAAACAACACTAAAAGACAACCAACTCACAGAAGAAATCCAGGTAGTCGCACCAACATTAAGCAGAAAAAAGGAGGGAAACACACTCAGGTACAAAGAAAGAAACGCACTGGAAAGACGGAAAAAAAAGATTGTTATCCTACCTGCAGACAAAAAATGTTTGACAGTCATTCTAAGTCGAAGAGACTACATTGAAGAAGTGGACGCACTACTTACAGATACCAACACTTAGCAACAAGTAGCGATAGTCCCGACCCTGCAACTAGAGAACCGAATCACAGTCCTACGCAAACCACTTCAGAAATCTGGAGAAATAAATAAGACTGACTTCCAAAAAATGAAACTAGATGGATCCAACACACCACGCTTCTAGGGATTACCCAAAGTTCACAAACCAGGAGCCCCCCTCAGACCCATAGTCTCGCTACCTGGAACACCAACTTACAGATTGGCTGAGGAGCTACACCAAAGACTAAAACACTTAGTAGAAGACTCACACCACTCCATTCACTCCACCCAAGAATTCCTGAAGACCATCAAAGACACCAAGATAGAAGAGGATGAAATAATGGTCTTCTTTGATGTAACAGCCCTGTTTACACCAATCAACATTAACCTGGCCAAGGAAACACTGACTACACTATTAGAAGACCCAAAGACACATACACTAAATGCCACTAACTTCATCAACAAGGACAGTATCATCAAGCTAGTGGACCTATGCCTTACCACACACTTTACCTTCAATGACAAAACCTACAGACAAACCAATGGAACATCCATGGGATCTCCGATATCAGGGTTCTTAGCAGAGGCAGTAATGCAGAGACTCGAACAAACAGCTCTGTCAATCATCCAACCTAGACTTTGGGTCTGCTACGTGGATGACACTTTTGTCATCACTAAATGAGACAAATTAGAGGAAACCTTCAAGACAATCAATAATACCCTTACTGGCATAAAATTCACTAAAGAGGAGGGAAACAACAACTAGATGTCACAGTAGAGCGAACAGCCAATGGGGAACTTCAAACCAGCGCCTACAGTAAAAAAACACATACGGACCAAATACTGAACTACAGAAACAATCATCCCAACACCCACAAACGAAGCTGCATCAGAACATTATTTCAACGAGCCAACACACACTGCTGCACAGAGGAACTACGCAGAGCAGAGGAATATCACTATACTGTGTATTCAAAAAGAATGGGATACCCAATGAACAAGTTCCGCTGATTTCTCAGCAACAAACACAAACAAGCAGACAAAACATGTCCATGAGAGTAAAAGGCTACTCTCCCCTACATCAAAGACATCTCGGAAATTACTGCCAGACTACTCAGACTGTTTGGCATCACAGTAGCCCACAAACCCACCAACACACTAAAACAGCAGCTAATGAACTTGAAAGATACCATACAGACAACAAGCAAAACGAATGTCATTTACAAAGTACTGTACAAGGACTGTAACAAACACTACATTGGACAAACAAGCAGAAAACTAGCCACCAGGACACATGAACATCAACTAGCCACAAAACGACATGACCCTCTCTCACGAGTATCCTCACATACCGATGAGGAAGGACACCACTTCAACTGGGACAACACATCCATCCTAGGACAAGCCAAACAGGGACACACACGAGAATTCCTAAAAGCATGGCATTCCAACCGGAACTCTATCAACAAACACATCGAGTTAGACCCCATCTACCACCCACTGAGAAAAAGAACAGGAAATTACATCACCACAGGGAATTACATCACTGGCCCAAAGAAACCCAAACATATAAATAGAAAGCCCGGAGGCCCATTGAAGATGTTACTTAGTAGGGTGACAAAACGTCTGGAAATGAACCTTCCAGCTCAGCGAACAAACCTACATGCAGAGCTTTACTGTGCATCTCATCATGTGCTGTACCTGTTCTGGGCATGATTGTTTGGGACATTGTTGAGGGATTTATTCTGTATCTAAATCCATGCTGTACATAAAGTCAGAGCGATAAAGTGCATGAAAACATGCCCTTCAGTCCAATTCGTCCCCGCCGACCAGATATCCTAAATTAATCTAGTCCTATTGCTAGCACTTGGCCCATATCCCTCCAAACCCTTCCTATTCATATACCGATCCAGATGCCTTTTAAATGTTGTAATTGTACCAGCCTCCACCACATCCTCTGGCAGCTCATTCCTCTATGTGAAAAAGTTGCCCCTTAGGTCCCTTTTATATCTTTTCCCTCTCACCCTAAACCTATACCCTCTGGTTTTCAACTCCCCCATCCTGGGGAAAAAGACTTTGTCTGTTTGCCCTACCCATGCCCTTCATGATTTTATCAGGTCACCCCTCAGCCTCCAATGTTTCAGGGAAAACAGCCCCAGCCCATTCAGCCTCTCCCTGTAGCTCAAACCCTCCAACCCTGGCAATATCCTTGTAGATCACATGGCTTGGGAGTGTTTAGTGACAGTAGTATTATCGGAACTAAAACAGAAATCTCTAGAAAAGCTCAGTAGGTCTGGCAGCATGTATAGAGAGAAAATAGGAGTTAATGTTTCGGATCCAGTGACCCTTCTTCAGAACTGATTGTAACTGGGAAGACGTTGGTAAATTTGGGGGGGGGGGGGGGCAAGGAAATGATTGGTGGAGATAGAGCCCAGAAAGAGAGGAAAACAGCTGAGCAGACTCAGGAATTGGTAAACATCAGCCTGGAAGAATCAGTAGCTGCTAATGATGACCATAAGTGTCTGGGTTGTTTTGTGGTAGCAGTCCATGTAATAACAAGGCCATGTAGGTCAGGGTTGGGGTAAAGACATAGGAGAAGGTGCTCAGGCCCTAAAATTATTGAACTCAGTACTGAGTCCCGAAGGTTTCATGGCTTCCAAGCAGGAAATGGGGTGTTGTTATTCCAGTTTGCCCAGACGAATCTTTACTTTCAATTTACTTTTACTTTATAAGAACAGAGGGAACTTTTCTCTCTATCGGTTTTGATGGGGTCAGTGTGAATGGAGCTTTAAATTGGGTTTAAAACAGTAGAGGAAGCTTTACTGTATCTAATTCCATGCTGCCCTGTCCTGGGAATGTCCTGAGGCTAGTGTAGATGGTGCTTTAACTTCAGTTAAAAAGACGACAAGAAACTTTACTTTCTGTTTATAAGAGTCGATGAAGTTTTACTCTGTCTCTAATCCCATGTTGTCACTGTTCTGGGAACGTTCAATGGGACCAGCGTGGAGAGAGACTTACTTTTCAAGTTTAAGAGTAGGGGCAACTTTATATCTAACCTTGTGGCCATATAACTGGGAGTGTTTGTTGGGGGCAGTGTAGAGGAAGCTTTACTTTGTATTTACTTCCATGCTGTAGCTATCCTGAAAATGTTGGCTTGGCACATTGTAGAGGCAGTTTGTCCTGTATCTAACCTGCCCAAGGATTATCTGGTAGGGATAGTGTAAAAAGAACTTTACTTTAAGTTTAAAAGAGTAAAGGGAGCTTTACTCTGTATTAATCCCATGATGTCCCTGTCCTGGGAGTGTTTGATGGGGACAGTGTAGAGGAGCTTTACTCTGTATCTAACCCCATGCTGTCCCTGTCCTGGGAGTGTTTGATGGGGGGACACTGTAGAAGGAGCTTTACTCTGTATCTAACCCCGTGCTGTCCCTGTCCCTGGGAGTGTTTGATGGGGACAGTGTAGAGAGAGCTTTACTCTGTATCTAACCCCGTGCTGTCCCTGTCCTGGGAGTGTTTGATGGGGGACAGTGTAGAGGTAACTTTACTCTGTATCTAACCCCGTGCTGTCCCTGTCCTGGGAGTGTTTGATGGGGGACAGTGTAGAGGTAACTTTACTCTGTATCTAACCCCGTGCTGTCCCTGTCCTGGGAGTGTTTGATGGGGGACAGTGTAGAGGGACCTTTACTCTGTATCTTAACCTGTGCTGTACCTGTCCTGGGAGTGTTTGATGGGGTGAGAGTGTAGAGGGAGTTTTACTGTGTATCTAACCCTGTGCTGTCCCTGTCCTGGGAGTGTTTGATGGGGGACAGTGTAGAGCGAGCTTTACTCTGTATCTAACCCTGTGTCGCCCCTGTCCTGGGAGTGTTTGATGGGGGACGGTGTAGAGGGATCTTTACTGTGTATCTAACCCCGTGCTGTCCCCATCCTGGGAGTGTTTGATGGGGCCTGTGTAGAGGGAGCTTTACTTTCAATTTAAAACACTAGAGGAAACTTTATATCTAGCTTTGTTCCATAAGCTGTTCGATATTTATTGGGGTGAATGGGGTGGAAGCTCTATACTGTATCTAACCCCGTGCTGTCCCTGTCCTGGGAGTGTTTGATGGGGGAACAGTGTAGAGGGAGCTTTACTGTGTATCTAACCCCGTGCTGTCCCTGTCCTGGGAGTGTTTGATGGGTGGACAGTGTAGAGGGAGCTTTACTCTGTATCTAACCCTGTGCTGTCCCTGTCCTGGGAGTGTTTGATGGGGGAACGGTGTAGAGGAAGCTTTACTGTGTATCTAACCCCGTACTGTCCCTGTCCTGGGAGTGTTTGACCGGTCCTGTGTAGAGGGAGCTTTACTCTGTATCTAACCCCGTGCTGCCCCTGTCCTGGGAGTGTTTGATGGGGACAGTGTAGAGGAATCTTTACTCTGTATCTAACCCCGTGCTGTCCCTGTCCTGGGAGTGTTTGATGGGGGACACTGTAGAGGGAGCTTTACTCTGTATCTAACCCCGTGCTGTCCCTGTCCTGGGAGTGTTTGATGGGGGACAGTGTAGAGGGAGCTTTACTCTGTATCTAACCCCGTGCTGTCCCTGTCCTGGGAGTGTTTGATGGCATTAGTTTGGAGGGAATATTAAATTCAGTTTAAGAGTCGATGGAGTTTTATTCAATGATTGGTCAGGACTGATTTTGTGCAATACACTGAATCTTTTTCATTGTTTGTTGTAGGGAATGAACATTTTGCGTTTCCGATCTGGGCAATTGTTCTCATTAGTATCTTCAGCCTTTTCTGTAGCTTTGTTATATTCCTTTGTGCCTGTTTCTTCTGGTGCAGGGATGTAAGGTGGTTTCTGCGACGCAGACGAGGCAAGTACCATGGGTCTTTGTGCAGTGTGTTTTTGAGCAGTCCTGTTTTTCTGTCTCTTGTTTTTCTCTCCCTGACTTTGGATTTACCCCTTCACTGGATGTACCTATTTCTCTCTTGATTTAGCCTCTACTCCTTTTGAATTGACCCTTATCCCCTCTGGACTTTTCCACTCCTCACTCTGGAATTACCTTCTTCCTCATATCTCAGGATTTAAACCACACACTCTTTCTGCTTTCCCTCACTCCATACTCGACTTACCTTCCTGGTTTCTGGCTTCACCTTTCTCTCTCTCTCTCTCTCCGTCCCTCTCTCTCTCTCTCTGTTTCTCTCTCTCTGTCTGTCTGTCTCTTACTCTCTCTGTCTCTGTCTGTCTGTCTCTGTCTCTCTCTCTCTCTCACAGACTGTCTCGATATTCCCAAACTCCTGTCTCTAGACTTATCTCCTTTTCTCCCTGGAATTAATTCCTCCTCCCTTTTCATTTTCCCAGCTCTTAGACCTCAGTCCGAATTTTCTCATTCCTCTCTCTAAATGTACTCACTTCCCAGTTCTCTGTTCCTTTCCATGATACACAGCAACAGGGAGACACCAGTAAGGCATTTTGTTACAACAAAAAGCCCTTGTCATCATGGCAAAAACGTTGGATGTGGCTGCGTGTAGTATCAAAAATCTCAGTCCCAGACGTGTCACCTTTCATTTTGGGCTTGCCTCATGGAGGCAGCTGCTTATCTCAATCTGACTTTGTTGATATGGGGAAGAGGAGGCACTATCAGGAACGTTTATGTTTTATATAGTATGTGATAATGCGAGGTTGACATAAAGTGCCATGGTGGGTAAATGGAAGAGAACGGGTTAGCACAGTGACCTTGGGATCAGACCGTGGAATGGAGGAAATATGGACCGTGAGGGTGGGTGGGAGGCATAGCTTGGCAGGAGAGGCATGAGGACATGCCTTTCAGAAGGTTTCCTCATCCATTCTATATATGGCTTATGGCATCAGGGGCACCTTTAAACACAAAGAGGCCCACACACACATGGATAAACAGACCCACACGCAGATACAGAGACACACATCATGAGGGGCATGGGTAGAGTAAATAGGCAAGCTCTTTTCCCCTGGGTGGTGGAGTCCAAAACTAAAGGGCGTAGGTTTAGGGTGAGAGGGGAGAGATATAAAAGAGACCTAAGGGGCAATGTTTTCACACAGAGGATGGTACGTGTATGGAATGAGCTGCCAGAGGAAGTGGTGTAGGCTGGTACAATTTCAACATTTAAAAAAAAGGAAGATTTTAGAGGGATGTGGGCCTAATGCTGGCAAATGGGACTAGATTTATATAGGATATCTAGTCGGCATGGACGAGTTGGACCAAATGGTGTGTTTCTGTGCTGTATGACTCTACGTATACATACATGCCCACACATGGAGAAACAGATCCACATGGGGAGACACACACACACACAGAGTCGTGGAGACACATACACAAACTGAAATACACACTGCATCTGGAGACATGCTAACGTTCACATACATGCTCTTACACATGGACGCAAATACACATTGGCACATTCCAACACGTACAAAACACAGAATGACAACACAGGTGCTGTTCTGCACACACCAACAAACACACAGACATAGACATATACATATGGACGCGTGCAGAGATCGGCAAGCATAACCACAGACATACATGGACACACAATCATACCCATACAGTGCCAGAGATCTGTGCACAGATATGTGCAGACAGACAAGCAGACTCTTTCTCTCTTTACCCTTTCTGTCTACCTCTCTCTCTCTCTCATTTTATCCATCTTTCTCTCCCTTCACTCTCACTTCCTCTTATAGTCACTCACCACTGGAGTAACAGATTCTCTCTGGAACAGGGGATGTTTGCATCTGTGCATGTGCGTATGTTTGTGTGGTAAGTGAATGCTTCTGAATCCCTGTGTAAGTGTGATCTTGAAATACTCGCTGTGCCTTGAAGTTTTGATCGTGAATCTTGGATCACTGACTGTTACTATTTTCCATCCACAGCTTGGTTTAATCCACCAATGGCACAGTACCCTACTCTGAGCTCTGTACAATCCTCCAATTTACATTCAAGGACAGGTAACCTTAGTCAAGCCTACACTTCACTCTTGCATGGGGCACTGGGAGGCAAGGGTACAGCGACCCTTGATTTTTCTAGATTGGACCTTATGCCAATCGCCCAGTGACCGCCCATACCCCTAACACCTTTTCTCAGATCGAAGCTACTCTGACTTGTCTTCTCAAACCACAACCTGTTGCTGGGTGTCGTGTTTATCTATCACACTTTCTGTCTTCCTGCTCCACTGAGACCAGGCCACGTGCCCTGGACAGGGAGTTGCACATGGTTCTCACATGGAACCAGAGTGCATGAGAAGTCATATATCAATCATTCAGATGGGAATTAGACTGACTAGGAAGGATTTCAAGATGTACCGAGTGTGAAAGGACATATATCAATGACCATCCATCATTCAGATGGGATCACAGTGACTCTGGGCACCTTCACAGCACCAGGGAACCTGGGTTCGCTTCCACAGCCGGGCGACTGTCTGTGTGGGGTTTGCACATTGTCCCCATGTCTGCGTGGATTTCCTCCAGGTGTTCCAGTTTCCTCCCACAATCCAAAGATGTGCACGTTAGGTGGACTGGCCATTCTAAATTACGCATAGTGTTCAGGGATGTGCAGGTTGGGGTGGATTGGCCATGCTAAATTACCCCATAGTGTTCAGGGATGTGTAGGTTAGGATGGATTGGCCATGCTAAATTACCCCATAGTGTTCAGGGATGTGCAGGTTGGGGTGGATTGGCCATGCTAAATTACCCCATAGTGTTCAGGGATGTGTAGGTTAGGATGGATTGGCTATGCTAAATTACCCATAGTGTTCAGGGATGTGCAGGTTAAGGTGGA
Organism: Chiloscyllium plagiosum; assembly: GCF_037043375.1. Lineage (NCBI taxonomy): Eukaryota > Metazoa > Chordata > Chondrichthyes > Orectolobiformes > Hemiscylliidae > Chiloscyllium > Chiloscyllium plagiosum. Next base: position 1,675,209 of record NW_028270178.1, read on the forward strand.
TTGGCCATGCTAAATTACCCATAGTGTTCAGGGATGTGCAGGTTAGGGTGGATTGGCCATGCTAAATTACCCATAGTGTTCAGGGATGTGCAGGTTAGGGTGGATTGGCCATGCTAAATTACCCCACAGTGTTCAGGGATGTGTAGGTTAGGGTGGATTAGCCATGCTAAATTACCCATAGTGTTCAGGGATGTGCAGGTTGGGGTGGATTGGCCGTGCTAAATTACCCATAGTGTTCAGGGATGTGCAGGTTAGGGTGGATTGGCCATGCTAAATTACCCCATAGTGGTCAGGGATGTGTAGGTTAAGGTGGATTGGCCATGCTAAATTACCCCATAGTGTTCAGGGATGTGTAGGTTAGGGTGGATTGGCCATGCTAAATTACCCATAGTGTTCAGGGATGTGCAGGTTAAGGTGGATTGGCCATGCTAAATTACCCATAGTGTTCAGGGATGTGCAGGTTAAGGTGGATTGGCCATGCTAAATTACCCATAGTGTTCAGGGATGTGCAGGTTAGGGTGGATTGGCCATGCTAAATTACCCCATAGTGTTCAGGGATGTGCAGGTTAGGGTGGATTGGCCATGCTAAATTACCCCATAGTGCACAGGGATGTGTCGGCCAGGTGCATTAGTTAGGGGAATAGATGTAGGGGAATGGATCTGGGTAGATACTCTTCTGAGGGTCAGTGTGGACATGTTGGGCCAAATAACCTGTTTCCACTGTGTAGGGATTCTAATGCTAATTCTAATGAAGGGTTTAAACGATTACTGACTGTGAAAGAGCAGATATCTTTGAATGATTATTCTTCATTCAGATGGGATCACACTGACTGTTTCACGGATTACTGACTGTGAAAGTCATGATGAGGAGGAGCCAGTGTTGGACTGGGGTGGACAAATTTAAAAATCACACAGCACCAACTTATAGTCCAGCAGGTTTATTTGGAAGCACTGGCTTTCAGAGCGCTGCTCCTTCATCAGGTAGCTGTGGAGCAGGAACATCAGGCACGGAACTTATAACGAAGGATTACAGTGTCACGCAATTGAAATGATATATTGAACAAACCTAGATTGTTGTTAAGTCTTTCATCATTTAGAATGGGTTACAGGTTTCGGTTCATTAATATGTCAGTCAGAACTTCTTTTAAATCACATTCTCAAGATAACTTAAGGTTTATAAAAATAGGTGACATCTCAGCTCAGACAATGCATTAAAGGTGTGAGGTTAGAGTCTGTATCCCAATCTTGGGTCAGACTGGTTCTATTTCCAAAGTGGAATTTATAAAATATTACATGGATTGACTGCCTGCAGATTATTCATTTTTTGAGCAAAATGGAATGCATTTGCAAATATAATTCTGTAATTACAAACACATCCCATAGACCTGTATGTGTGCAGGCAGACATGAGAGAGAGGGAAAGTGTGCGCATGCAGCTGTGTGCATGTGAGTGTGAATGAACATGAGAGAGTGTGTTTGCGTGTGTGTAAGCTTGATAAAGTTTGTGTGTGGGTGTGATGGAGTATAAGCCTGTGAGAGGGTGTGTGTGTTGGTGTGAGTGTGAGGGATGTATGTGTGTGTATATGAGAGAGAGCATGTGTATGAGGGAGGGTCTGCATGAGTATGTAAGTGTGTGTGTGTATGTGTGCGTGTGTATAGTGCAGTGGGGTCACCTGTACTGTGATAAGAACCCAAGGTCTCGGTTGAGGCCATCCTCATGGGTACCAAACTTGGCCACTTAGCGTTGTTGCCAGTCATGAAGTCAGCCTTGGAGGATGGTCACCCGAAGATCTGAGGCAAAATGTCCCTGATCTGGGAGGGAACACCCCTGCTTGGTGATTGTTGAGCAGTGTCCATTCGTCTGTTGTCAGAATGTCTGCTTGGTCTCACCAATGCACCATGCCTCAGGGCATCCTTGCCTGCAGCGTATGAGATAGACAACGTTGGCCGAGTTATATGAGTACCTGCTGTGTACATGGTAGGTGGAGTCCTCTGGTAATGGTGGTATCCGTGTCAACACTCTGACATGTCTTGCAGTGGATTTGGATACAGACAGACTCTAACCTCACACCTTTAATGCATTGTCTGAGTTGAGACGTCACCTATTTTTATAAAACCTTAAGTTATCTCGAGAATGTCACTTAAAAGAAGTTCTGGGATTGACATATTAATGAAGCGAAACCTACAAAGCACTCTAAATGATGAAAGACTTAACAACAATCTAGGTTTGTTCAATCTATCATTTCAGTTGCGTGACACCGTAATCTTTTGCTATAAATTCTGTATCTTACGGCCCTGCTCCACAACTATCTGACGAAGGAGCAGCGGTCCGAAAGCTAGTGCTTCCAAATAAACCTGTTGGACTATAACCTGAAGTTTTGTGATTTTTAAAGATGGGATCACACTGACTGTGAAGGGTTTCAAGGATTACTAACCGAAAAGTCAGGTATCAGTGTGGAATAATGCAATGGAGGGAGGCATGAGGAGGGGAGGGGTCATTTTTAATTCCTTGAGCATTATGCGTTCAATGTCAAATCTACACTGTCTTCTTACTTCCCCTTCAGAACGTGATTGAAGCTGCAGGATGCTTGCCACCAGTGCGTGACGACGGAGCGGAATGCGACGGAGGAGATTTGTAGACTGCAGCACGATTGTAAAACAACGGACACCGCTGCAGTGGATTCAAGGGGAGAAGAGGCGGCAGAGGGAAAGGAAAAGGAGTGTGTGGGGAAAGCAGGGAACGTGGGGGCAGCAATCACCTGGAACCCACATGAGAGAAGACTCCATTTCACTGTGGAGTATTTGAGAAGAGGACTCCCTCCAACCCATTCAATTGTGCAGTGCATGTGTTTGGAGTTAATGGAACCACCAGAAAGGTGGATTGAACTTGACTGAGAAACAAAAAAACTGGAGTGAAAGCCTAACGGTGTAACTGTCAGACAGAATTAGAATGGCAAACATCTTGACAGCATCACATCTGTGGCCCCTGGGCAGCTATCATCAATAAAGATCAAAACTACATTTGACAAATTGAATTCTGTGTCTTGCCTCAGTGAGGGTGTCAAGAGAATTGTCTGCAGCATGGTTGGCTGTTGATGTATAGACAGTGCCGCCACTGTCTTCGAGCCTCTAATGGGTATCAGGATGAAATTTTGCTCTTCGGATTGTCACCAGCTTTTATTGCTGTGTTGGGCTCAGTTTAGGCTTGCGTATTTGAGGCGTTAGTTCTGTGAAGTGTAATGCAGGAGAGTTGGATTTGGGATCTCAGGTCCAAGGAATGGGTGTGTCCAGACACTTGGTTCCGGGGAGGGGGGGGGGGAGGAGTCAGTTCTGGTATTTCGGATCAAGAGCATTGGCTCAAGGAGTCAGATCCAGAGGGTTGGCTCAGGGGATTGAATCCAGAGTGATGGGTCAGGGGGATAAATCTCTGGTAATGGGTTTGAATGAGGAGGCGGGGTTGGGAGATGTAGGTCAGGGACAGGGCAGAACCAGAGTTTAAGTCAGGACGATCAGATCCTGGCACTTTCGTTCAGCAGGTTGGAACTGCTCCTGAGTTTAGATCAGGTTCAAGAGACGTCAGTCTGATGCAGACGCAGTCAGGTACAGAAAGAAGCAGGTCACAGCAACCAGGGATTGAGATTTGGGGATTAGAAGTATCAGGAATGTGTTTTAGGGGTTTGAGGTGTCAGGATTGAGTTTTGGGGGTTTGAGGAGTCAGGACTGGGTTTTGGGGTTTGCAGAGTCGGGATTGGGTTTTAGGGGTTTGAGGTGTCAGGATTGGGTTTTGGAGTTTGAGGTGTCAGGATTGGGTTTTGGGGTTTGCAGAGTCGGGATTGGGTTTTAGGGGTTTGAGGTGTCAGGATTGGGTTTTGGGGGTTTGAGGTGTCAGGACTGGGTTTTGGGGGTTTGAGGTGTCAGGATTGGGTTTTGGGGCTTTGAGGTGTCAGGACTGGGTTTTGGGGGTTTGAGGTGTCAGGATTGGGTTTTGGGGCTTTGAGGTGTCAGGACTGGGTTTTGGGGCTTTGAGGTGTCAGGACTGGGTTTTGGGGGTTTGAGGTGTCAGGATTGGGTTTTGGGGCTTTGAGGTGTCAGGACTGGGTTTTGGGATTTTGAGGTGTCAGGACTGGGTTTTGGGGGTTTGAGGTGTCAGGATTGGGTTTTGGGGCTTTGAGGTGTCAGGACTGGGTTTTGGGGCTTTGAGGTGTCAGGATTGGGTTTTGGAGTTTGAGGTGTCAGGATTGGGTTTTGGGGTTTGCAGAGTCGGGATTGGGTTTTAGGGGTTTGAGGTGTCAGGATTGGGTTTTGGGGGTTTGAGGTGTCAGGACTGGGTTTTGGGGGTTTGAGGTGTCAGGATTGGGTTTTGGGGCTTTGAGGTGTCAGGACTGGGTTTTGGGGGTTTGAGGTGTCAGGATTGGGTTTTGGGGCTTTGAGGTGTCAGGACTGGGTTTTGGGGCTTTGAGGTGTCAGGACTGGGTTTTGGGGGTTTGAGGTGTCAGGATTGGGTTTTGGGGCTTTGAGGTGTCAGGACTGGGTTTTGGGATTTTGAGGTGTCAGGACTGGGTTTTGGGGCTTTGAGGTGTCAGGATTGGGTTTTGTGGGTTTGTAGAGTCGGGGTTGGGTTTTGGGTGTTTGAGGTGTCAGGATTGGGTTTTGGGGGTTTGAGGAGTCAGGACTGGGTTTTGGGGTTTGCAGAGTCGGGATTGGGTTTTAGGGGTTTGAGGTGTCAGGATTGGGTTTTGGGTGTTTGAGGTGTCAGGATTGGGTTTTGGGGCTTTGAGGTGTCAGGACTGGGTTTTGGGGGTTTGAGGTGTCAGGACTGGGTTTTGGGGTTTGCAGAGTCAGGATTGGGTTTTGGGTGTTTGAGGTGTCAGGACTGGGTTTTGGGGCTTTGAGGTGTCAGGACTGGGTTTTGGGGCTTTGAGGTGTCAGGACTGGGTTTTGGGGCTTTGAGGTGTCAGGATTGGGTTTTGGGGTTTGCAGAGTCGGGATTATGTTTTGGGGTTTGAGGTGTCAGGATTGGGTTTTGTGGGTTTGCAGAGTCGGGATTATGTTTTGGGTGTTTGAGGTGTCAGGACTGGGTTTTGGGGCTTTGAGGTGTCAGGACTGGGTTTTGGGGGTTTGAGGTGTCAGGACTGGGTTTTGGGGTTTGCAGAGTCGGGATTATGTTTTGGGTGTTTGAGGTGTCAGGACTGGGTTTTGGGGCTTTGAGGTGTCAGGACTGGGTTTTGGGGCTTTGAGGTGTCAGGACTGGGTTTTGGGGTTTGCAGAGTCGGGATTATGTTTTGGGGTTTGAGGTGTCAGGATTGGGTTTTGTGGGTTTGTAGAGTCGGGGTTGGGTTTTGGGGGTTTGAGGTGTCGGGATTGGGTTTTGGGGCTTTGAGGTGTCAGGACTGGGTTTTGGGTGTTTGAGGTGTCAGGATTGGGTTTTGGGCTTTTGAGGTGTCAGGACTGGGTTTTGGGGTTTGCAGAGTCGGGATTATGTTTTGGGGTTTGAGGTGTCAGGATTGGGTTTTGTGGGTTTGTAGAGTCGGGGTTGGGTTTTGGGTGTTTGAGGTGTCAGGATTGGGTTTTGGGGGTTTGAGGTGTCAGGACTGGGTTTTGGGGTTTGAGGTGTCAGGATTGGGTTTTGTGGGTTTGAGGTGTCAGGACTGGGTTTTGGGGTTTGAGGTGTCAGGATTGGGTTTTGTGGGTTTGTAGAGTCGGGGTTGGGTTTTGGGGTTTGATGTAGCGGGATTGGGTTTTGGGGGTTTGAGGTGTCAGGATTGGGTTTTGAGGGTTTGCAGAGTCAGGATTGGGTTTTGGGTATTGAAGTGTCAGGATTGGGTTTTGGGCTTTGCAGAGTCGGGATTGGGTTTTGGGTATTGAAGTGTCAGGATTGGGTTTTGTGGGTTTGCAGAGTCAGGATTGGGTTTTGGGGGTTTGAGGTGTCAGGAATGGGTTTTGGGGGTTTGAGGTGTCAGGAATGGGTTTTGGGGGTTTGAGGTGTTGGGATTGGGTTTTGGGGGTTTGAGGTGTCAGGAATGGGTTTTGGGGGTTTGAGGTGTTGGGATTGGGTTTTGGGGGTTTGAGGTGTTGGGATTGGGTTTTGGGGGTTTGAGATGTTGGGATTGGGTTTTGGGGTTTGAGGTATTGGGATTGGGTTTTGGGGGTTTGAGGTGTCAGGAATGGGTTTTGGGGGTTTGAGGTGTCAGGAATGGGTTTTGGGGGTTTGAGGTGTTGGGATTGGGTTTTGGGGGTTTGAGGTATTGGGATTGGGTTTTGGGGGTTTGAGGTGTTGGGATTGGGTTTTGGGGTTTGAGGTATTGGGATTGGGTTTTGGGGGTTTGAGGTGTCAGGAATGGGTTTTGGGGGTTTGAGTTGGCGGGATTGGGTTTTGGGGGTTTGAGGTGTTGGGATTGGGTTTTGGGGTTTGAGGTATTGGGATTGGGTTTTGGGGGTTTGAGGTGTCAGGAATGGGTTTTGGGGGTTTGAGTTGGCGGGATTGGGTTTTGGGGTTTGAGGTGGCGGGAGTGGGTTTTGCGGTTTGCAGAGTCAGGATTGGGTTTTGGGGGTTTGAGGTGTCAGGATTAGGTTTTGGAGTTTGAGCTGTTGGAATCGGGTTTTGTGGTTTGAGGTGTTGGGATTGGGTTTTGGGGTGTGAGGTGGCGGGATTGTATTTTGGGGGTTTGTGGTGTTGGCATTTAATTTTAGGGGTTTGAGGTGTGGGGATTGGGTTTTGAGATAGCGGGATTGGGTTTTGGAGGGTGAGGTGTCATGGTTGGGCTTTGAGGATTTGAGGTGTCAGGAATGGGTTTTGGGGGTTTGAGGTGTCTGGGTTGGGTTTTGGAGTTTGGGGTGTCGGGGTTGGGGTTGGGGGTTTGCAGAGTTGGGATTGGGCTTTGGGGGTTTCAGGTGTGGGGATTGGGTTTTGTGGTTTGAGGTGTTGGGGTTGGGTTTTGTGGTTTGAGCTGTTGGGATTGGTTTTTGGGGTGTGAGGTGGCGGGATTGTATTTTGGGGGTTTGGGTGTCATAGTTGAGCTTTGAGGATTTGAGGTGTGGGGATTGAGGTTTGGGGTTTGCAGAGTCGGGATTGGGGTTTGGGGTTTGCAGAGTCGGGATTGGGGTTTGGGGTTTGCAGAGTCGGGTTTGGGTTTTGGGGGTTTGAGGTGTCAGGAATGGGTTTTGAGGTTTGAGGTGTCGGGATTGGGTTTTGGGGTTTGCAGAGTCGGGATTGGGATTTGGGGGTTTGAGGTGTCAGGAATGGGTTTTGGGGGGTTGAGGTGTCAGGATTGGGTTTTGGGGGTTTGAGGTGTCAGGATTGGGTTTTGGGGTTTGAGGTGTCGGGATTGGGTTTTGAGGTTTGAGGTGTCGGGATTGGGTTTTGAGGTTTGAGGTGTCAGGATTGAGGTTTGAGGTGTCAGGATTGGGTTTTGGGGGGTTGAGGTGTCAGGATTGGGTTTTGGGGTTTGCAGAGTCAGGACTGGGTTTTGGGGTTTGCAGAGTCAGGATTGGGTTTTGAGGTTTGAGGTGTCAGGATTGGGTTTTGAGGGTTTGAGGTGTCAGGATTGGGTTTTGAGGTTTGAGGTGTCAGGATTGGGTTTTGGGGTTTGCAGAGTCAGGACTGGGATTTGGGGTTTGCAGAGTCAGGATTGGGTTTTGAGGTTTGAGGTGTCAGGATTGGGTTTTGAGGGTTTGAGGTGTCAGGATTGGGTTTTGAGGTTTGAGGTGTCAGGATTGGGTTTTGGGGTTTGCAGAGTCAGGACTGGGTTTTGGGGTTTTGCAGAGTCGGGATTGGGTTTTGGGGGTTTGAGGTGTCAGGATTGGGTTTTGGGGGTTTGCAGAGTCAAGATATGGGTTTTGGAGGTGTGCGGTGGCGGGATTGGGTTTTTGGGTTTGTGGTGGTGGGATTGGGCTTTGGGGATTTGCAGAGTCAGAATTGAGATTTAGGGTTTGCAGAGATTTAGGGTTTGAGGTGGCAGGATTGGGTTTGGGATGCCGGAATGAGTTTTATGGTTTGAGCTGTTGGTATTGGGTTTTGATGTAGCAGGATTGGGCTTTGGAGGTTTCAGGTGTGGAGTTTGGGTTTGTGGTTTGAGGTGTTGGGATTGGGTTTTGGGGTGTGAGGTGGCGGGATTGTATTTTGAGGGTTTGAGGTGTTGGCATTTAATTTTAGGGGTTTGAGGTGTGGGGATTGGGTTTTGGTTTTTGATGTAGCGGGATTGGGTTTTGGGGTTTTGAGGTGTCATGGTTGAGCTTTGAGGATTTGAGGTGTGGGGATTGGGCTTTGGGGGTTTGTGGTGGTGGGATTGGGCTTTGGGGGTTTGCAGAGTCAGAATTGAGATTTAGGGTTTGCAGAGATTTAGGGTTTGAGGTGGCAGGATTGGGTTTGGGGTTTGGGATGCTGGAATGAGTTTTGTGGTTTGAGCTGTTGGTATTGGGTTTTGATGTAGCGGGATTGGGCTTTGGGGGTTTCAGGTGTGGAGATTGGGTTTGTGGTTTGAGGTGTTGGGATTGGGTTTTGGGGTGTGAGGTGGCGGGATAGTATTTTGGGGGTTTGAGGTGTTGGCATTTAAATTTAGGGGTTTGAGTGTGGGGATTGGGTTTTGGGTTTTGATGTAGCGGGAATGGGTTTTGGGGTTTTGAGGTGTCAGGATTGGGTTTTGGGGTTTTGAGGTGTCAGGAATGGGTTTTGGGGGGTTGAGGTGTCAGGATTAGGTTTTGGGGGTTTGAGGTGACGGAATTGGGTTTTTGGTTTTGATGTAGCGGGATTGGGTTTTGGGGCTTTGAGATGTAGAGATTAGGTTTCGGGGGTGTGAGATGTTGGAATAGGTTTTGGGAGTTTGAGATGTTGGATTTGGGTTTTGGGTGTTTGAGGTGTCGGAAATAAGTTTTGGGGGTTTGAGATTTTGGAATGGGTTTTGGGGCTTTGAGGTGTAGGGATTGGGTTTGGGGTTTGAGGTGTCAGGATTGGGTTTGGGGGTTTGAGATGTAGAGATTGGGTTTTGGGGTTTGAGGTGTAGGGATTGTGTTTTGGGGATTTAGGTGTCGGGGTTGGGGTTTGCAGAGTTGGGATTGGGCTTTGGGGGTTTCAGGTGTGGGGATTGGGTTTTGTGGTTTGAGGTGTTGGGATTGGGTTTTGGGGTGTGAGATGGCGGGATTGTATTTTGGGGGTTTGAGGTGTTGGCATTTAATTTTTGGGGTTTGAAGTGTCGGGATTGGGTTTTGGGGGTTTGAGGTGTCATGGTTGGGCTTTGAGGATTTGAGGTGTGGGGATTGGGTTTTGGGGGGTTGAGGTGTGGGGATTGGGTTTTGGGGTTTGCAGAGTCGGGATTGGGTTTTGGGGGTTTGAGGTGTCGGAATGGGTTTTGGGGGTTTGAGGTGTCGGAATGGGTTTTGGGGTTTGAAATGTCAGAATTGGGTTTTGGGTGTTTTAGGTGTCGGAAATAAGTTTTAGGGGTTTGAAATGTTGAATTTTGAGTGTTTGAGGTGCAGGAATTCGGTTTGGGGGTTTGAGGTGTCGGGGTTGGGTTTTGGGGTTTGAAGAGTTGGGATTGGTCTTTGGGGGTTTCAGGTGTAGGGATTGGGTTTTGTGGTTTGAGGTATTGGGATTGGGTTTTGGGGTGTAAGGTGGCGGGATAGTATTTTGGGGGTTTAAGGTGTTGGCATTTAACTTTAGGGGTTTGAGGTGTCGGGATTGGGTTTTGGGTTTTGAGATAGCGGGATTGGATTTTGGGGGTTTGAGATGTCATGGTTGGGCTTTGAGGATTTGAGGTATCAGGAATGGGTTTTGGGAGTTTGAGGTGTGGGGATTGGGTTTTGGGATTTGCAGAGTCGGGATTGGGTTTTGGGATTTGCAGAGTCAGGATTGGGTTTTGGGGATTTGGGCTGTCAAATTGCGTTTTGAGGGTGTGAGGTGGCGGGATTTGGTTTTGGGGGTTTGAGGTATGGGGATTGTGTTTTGGGATTTGCAGAGTCGGGATTGGGTTTTGGGGGTTTGAGGTGTCAGGATTGCGTTTTGGGATTTTGGGATGTCAAATTGCATTTTGAGGGTGTGAGGTGTGGGGATTAGGTTTTAGAGTTTTAGATATTGGAATTGGGTTTTGGGTGTTTGAGTTGTCGGGAAATGGTTTGGGGATTTGAGGTGTCAGGATTAGGTGTTGGGGGCTTGAGGTGACGGAATTTGGTTTTGGGTGTTTGAGGTGTCAGAATCAGGTTTTGGGTGTTTGAGGTGTTGGGATTAGTTTTTGGAAATTTAAGGATTCGTGGTTGGGATTTGGGATTTGAGATGTTGGATTTGGGTTTTGGGCGTTTGAGGTGTCGGAAATAAGTTTTGGGGGTTTGGGATGTCAGATTGGGTTTTGGGGTTTGAGATGTAGAGATTGGATTTCGGGGTTTGAGGTGTAGAGATTGGATTTTGGGGTTTGAGGTGTTGGAATTGGGTTTTGGGGGTTTGAGGTGTTGGGATTGGGTTTTGGGGGTTTGAGGTGTTGGGATTGGGTTTTGGGGTTTGAGGTGTAGGGATTGGATTTTGGGATTTTGAGTTGTTGGGATTGGGTTCTGGGGTTTGAGGTATTGGGATTGAGTTTTGGGGTTTGAGTTGTAGGAATTGGGTTCTGGGGTTTGAGGTATTGGGATTGAGTTTTGGGGTTTGAGTTGTAGGAATTGGGTTTTGGGGTTTGAGGTGTCGGGATTGGGTTTTGGGGTTTGAGGTGTAGGGATTGGGTTTTGGGGTTTGAGGTGTCGGGGTTGGGCTTTGGGGTTTGAGGTGTCGGGATTGGGTTTGGGGATTTGAGGTGTTGGGTTTGGGTTTGAGGTGTAGGGATTTGGTTTTGGGATTTGAGGTGTTGGGTTTGGGTTTGAGGTGTAGGGATTTGGTTTTGGGATTTGAGGTGTTGGGTTTGGGTTTGAGGTGTAGGGATTTGGTTTTGGGATTTGAGGTGTTGGGTTTGGGTTTGAGGTGTAGGGATTGGGTTTTGGGATTTGAGGTGTTGGGTTTGGGTTTGAGGTGTAGGGATTTGGTTTTGGGATTTGAGGTGTTGGGGTTGGGTTTTGGGGTTTGAGGTGTAGGTTTGGGTTTTGGGGTTTGAAATGTCAGGGTTGGGTTTTGGAGTTCGAGCTGTTGGGTTTGGATTATGGATTTTGAGGTGGCGGAGTTGGGTTTCGGGGTTGGGTTTTGGGGTTTGAGGTGTTGGGGTTGGGGGTTTGAGGTGTCGGGGTTGGGTTTGGGGATTTGAGGTGTTGGGTTTGGGTTTGAGGTGTAGGGATTTGGTTTTGGGATTTGAGGTGTTGGGGTTGGGGGTTTGAGGTGTAGGGATTGGATTTTGGGGTTGGGTTTCGGGGTTTAAGGTGTCGGGGTTAGGTTTTGGGGTTTGAGGTGTAGGGATTGGGTTTGGGGATTTGAGGTGTAGGGATGGGTTTTGGGGGGTTTAAGGTTTCATAATTGGTCATGTGGTCACACACTGGGTGTGGTCACAGTCTAAGGATGGTTACTCTCTGGAAGTTCACTGTTAATTCCTCATTCTCTCGGGGTGGTCGCTCTATGGAGGTGGTCCCTTTGTAGAGGTGGTCACTCTGGGCTAGTCACTCTTGGAATGGTCTCCTCTGGAGATCTTCACTCTGTGGCTATGGTCATTCTCTAGAGGTAGTTACTCTGGGGATAGTTAGCCAATGGAATGGTACTTTGAGGGTGATCACTCTCTGGGTCTGGTCACTCACTGGGTTGATCTTCCTTAGGATGCACACTCTTGAGGGGTAGTCACTCTCTGGGGATGGGTACTCTCTGCATGGTTACTCTGTTAGTTTGGTCACTCTCTGGGAATGGTCATTCTGTGGAATGGTATCTCTAGGGATAGTCTTGGTGTGATCATTGCAGGTGCGGTCACTCTGAGTTCATCACATTGGTCTCTCCCTGGGTATGGTCACTACAGGAACGGTCACTCTCTCGGGTTAGACATGGTTTCTCTAGGGATGGTTTCTCTAGCGATGAACTTTCTCTGGATGTGGTCAATCTGTGGGGATGGTCACTGAGAGGATTGCCATACTGTGTGGACGGTCATGGGGTAGTCTGTCTGTGGGATGATATCTCTGAGGATGGTCAGTCTGGAACGGTCACTCTCTGGGGTTAGTCACTCTGGGAGTGGTTATTCACAGAACTAGTCTCTGTGGGTTCGGTCATGCTGAGGGGGTGGTTATTTTCTCTGGCTGTAGATGGTCACTGAGTGGTCACTCTTGTGATGGTCACTCTTGAGTATAGCCACTCTCTAGAGGTTGTCACTTGAGAGATGGTGATTGTGTGGGGATGATCATCCTCAGAATGGTCACACTGTGGGAGTGGTCACTCTGTGAGTATAGACATTCTCTAGAGGTTGTCACTCCAGGGATAATCACTCTGTGGGATGGGATTTCTGGGTATGGTCTCAATGGGGGTGTTCACTCTGTGGGAATAATTACTCTGTGGGGGTGGTTACTCTGGTGGTAGTCACACTGAAGTGATGGTCACTCCTGCTATGTGGTCATTTAATTGGTCACTGTGACGATGGTTACTCGCTCTGGGTGTGGACACAGTCGAGGGAAGGTCACTCTCTAGGGGTGGGCACTCTGGGATTGTATTTCTAGGGATGGTCTCTGGACGTGGTCACTGCAGGTTTGGTCACTGTGTGGGGATAGACACTCTGGGGGTGGACACTGTAGGGACGGTTACTCTGTGGGGGTTGTGACTCTCGGGATAGTCACTCTGTTGGATGGTATTTCTGGGGATGGCCCACTCTGTGGGTGGTTACTCTATGGTAGTGGTCATGCTGAGGGAATGATCACAGTCACTGTATGATCATGCCGTTTGTGTGGTCACTGACTGAGTGGTCACTCTTTGATGGCAGTCACTCTGTAGCAATCACTCTTTGGGGTTAGTTACTCCCTGTGGGGGTGGTCACAGTATAGGGATGGTCTCTGTCCAGGTATGGACATGCTAGGGATGGTCACTCTAAAGGTGTGGCTACTCAGTGAGGATGGTTTCTCACTGGGAGTGGTGCTCACAGTGAGGGGATGGTCATTGTCTCTGGATGGTGACTCTCTCTGTGTAGCCACTGGCTGAGAGTGGGTCTCTCTCTCTGTCATTGTTACTCGCGGTTGGGATGCTTACTTCCTCTGGGGGTGTGCGTCATAGTTTGGGGATGGTCACTCTCTGGATAGTTACTCTGTTGAGTTGTCAGTCTGTGGGGATGATCAACCTCAGGATGGTCACTGTATAGAGTGGTCACTTTGTGGGGATGATCACCTTCAGTACAAACACTCTGCAGGTCAGGCCACTTTTGTAGTGGTTGTCATGTCTGGGGATGATCACTCTCTGCTTGGTCACTCTTTGGGAATGGTCACTCACTGGGTATGGTTCCTGTCGGCTGGTCACTGTCTGGGGTTAGTCACTCTGGGATGATATCTCCCAGAGTTATTTTCTGGATGTGGTCACCGTGTATATGGTCACCCTGTGGGGATGGTCACTCTGTACGGATTGTTACTGTGTGATGGTGATATCTGTATCATGGTTAGTCGCCTACTGGGAGTGGTCACAGTCTGAGGACGGTTACACTCTGGTTGGTCAATCTGCTGAGTTCTCACTCTCTAGGGGTGGTTACTCTGTGAGGATGGTCACCCTGAATGGTCACTTCATTGTCACTGTCTGGGGCTGGTCACTCTGATGGTGGTCACTCTCTGGAGATGGTCACTCTGGGATGGTCACTCTGTGGGGGTATGGTCATTCTCTGGGTATAGTCACTCCATTGGGGTGGTTGCTCTGTGGGGATGTTCAGTCTGTGGAATGGTATCTCCTGGGTGGTTACTCTGTGGGATGTTTTCATTAGGAATCTTCGGGGTGTGTGTGTGTGTGTGTGGTCATTATGGGTTCAATCACTCTGGAGGTGATCATTCTATGGGATGGTATCTCTATGGACACTCTAGAAGTTGTCACTGTGGGATGGTCACTCTGCTAGATTGGTCATTCTGTGTGGGTGATCACTCTAAAGAGATGTTCAGTCTGTGGGATGGTATCTCTGTGGGATGATCCCTTTCTGGGGGTGGTTATTCTATGGGAGTGGTCACTCTGTGGGTGTGGTCACTCTGTTGGGGTGGCTACTTAGTTGGGATGACAACTCATTGGGGGTGGCCACACTGTCTGTGTGGTCACTCTCATGGTTGGTCACTCTAGTGATGGCCACTCTCTCTGGTGGTGGTTACAGTCTGGGGATGGTCACTTTCTGGAAAGTTACTTTGTTGAGCTGTCAATCTCTAGGAGTGTCTACTCAGTGAGGATGGCTTCTCAGTGGGGGTGACCATTCTGCGGTGACGGTCACACTGGCGAATTAGGCACCTTCTCCACATAAACACACTCTCTGGATGCTCATTCACTAAGTGATCACTTTCTGAGGGTTGGCTCCTGTCAATGTTGGTCACTCTGGTGATGGCTATTCCCCCTCGGGGTGGTCATTCTGTAGGGATGGTCTCTCTGGATTGTCACTCTGTGGGGTATTCTGGGAAATCACTAGGTAGGGCTAGTCACTCTGTGGTGATAACCTAATGGGGATAATCAGGATGGACACTGGGTGTGGTCACTCTCTAGGGGTTGTTATCTCTGGATGATCACTCTCTGCATGGTCATTCTCTGGGAATGGTCACTATGGGGTGGTCACTCTCTAGAGTTAGTCACACTCGGATTGTCCCCCTAAGGTTGATCTCTCTCTGGATGTGGTGACTACAGATACCCTGTGGGGGCAGTCATTGAAGGGATGGTTACTCTGTGAGGGGTGGCATCTCTGTGGGATGGTCACTCTGTCCAGTTTATCACTCTGCGGATAGTCACTCTGCGGTATGGTTTTTCTAGGAATGGGCACTCTGGGGTGGTAACTCTTTAAGGATGGTCAATTTGTGGGAATGGTCACTCTGGGGTGATCATTTTCTGGGGTTAGTCACTCCACAATCGTATTTCTAGGAGTGATCTCTAGGAGGATGTGGTCACTGCAAATATGGTCACTGTGGGCTTAGACAATCTGTAGGAATGCTCACTGCATGGATCCAGGGGTAGTCACACTCTGGGAATGGTCACTCTGTGGGGGTAGTCACACTCTGGGAATGGTCACTCTGTGGGGGTAGTCACACTGTGGGATAGTATACCGAGGGATGGTCAATCTCTGAGTGTGGTCACTACAGGTGTGGTCACTTTAGAGGTGGTCACTGTGGGGTGGTTACACTGTGAATGGTCACTAGGGCAGTATCTCTACGGGACGGTATATCTGGGAACAGTCATTCTCTGGGAGTGGTCACCATCTAGGGATGGTCTGTCTATGGTGGTTACTCTCTGGGGATTTCTCTCTGCTTTGTCACTGAGCGGATGGTCACTTTCTAGCATTGTATCTCTGTGGGATGATCACATTCTGGGATGCTGGTCACTTTGGGGATAATCAGTCTGAGGTGTTCACCCTTGAGATGATCTCCTTTTGGTGGTGGTGGTCACTCTGTAGGGTGGTCATTCAGTGGGAGTTGTCACTCACTGGTGGTAGCCCCACTGTGATTTCAAATAAACCAGATGGACTATAACCTGGTTTCATGTGATTTCTGACTTGTCCATCCCAATCAACTTGCACATCACTCTCTGGAGATGGTCACTCTCTCTCTGGAACTCTCCCTCTAGGGTTGGTCACTCTCTATCTCTGGTCAGTCACTGTCTGTCTAGAGTTGATCACTTAGTGGGGATGGTCACTCTCTGCTTATGGTCACTCTTTATCTCTGAGAATGGATGGTCATTCCAGTGTTGGTCACTCTTTAGGTTTTGTCAGTCACTCTGTGGTTGGTCACTCTCTGCTGATGGTCACTCTTGCTGGGGATGGTCTCTGGGCGTTGTCAATCTCTGGAATGGTCACTGTCTGGGCGGTCACTCTCTCTGGGTGGTCCCTCTGAGGGTGGTCACACCCTCGGGGAATGGTCACTCTCTCCAGGAGTAGTCCACTCTCTGATGGTGGTCACTCTCTGGGGGTGCTCACTCTGGGGATGGTCACACTCTGGGGGATGGTCTCTCTGGGGACGGTCACTCTCTGGGGACGGTCACTCTCTGGGGGACGGTCACTCTCTGGGGACGGTCACTCTCTGGGGACGGGGTCACTCTCTGGGGGACGGTCACTCTGGGGGACGGTCACTCTCTGGGGGACCGTCACTCTCTGGGGGACGGTCACTCTGGGGGACGGTCACTCTCTGGGGACGGTCACTCTCTGGGGGATGGTCACTCTCTGGGGGACGGTCACTCTCTGGGGACGGTCACTCTCTGGGGGACGGTCACTCTCTGGGGGCGGTCACTCTCTGGGGGATGGTCACTCTCTGGGGGACGGTCACTCTCTGGGGACGGTCACTCTCTGGGGACGGTCACTCTCTGGGGACGGTCACTCTCTGGGGGATGGTCACTGGGGGACGGTCACTCTCTGGGGGACGGTCACTCTCTGGGGGATGGTCACTCTCTGGGGGACGGTCACTCTCTGGGGGATGGTCACTCTCTGGGGACGGTCACTCTCTGGGGGATGGTCACTCTCTGGGGACGGTCACTCTCTGGGGGACGGTCACTCTCTGGGGACGGTCACTCTCTGGGGACGGTCACTCTCTGGGGGATGGTCACTCTGGGGGACGGTCACTCTCTGGGGGACGGTCACTCTCTGGGGGATGGTCACTCTCTGGGGGACGGTCACTCTCTGGGGGATGGTCACTCTCTGGGGACGGTCACTCTCTGGGGGATGGTCACTCTGGGGGACGGTCACTCTCTGGGGGACGGTCACTCTCTGGGGGACGGTCACTCTCTGGGGGATGGTCACTCTCTGGGGGACGGTCACTCTCTGGGGGACGGTCACTCTCTGGGGGACGGTCACTCTGGGGGATGGTCACTCTCTGGGGACGGTCACTCTCTGGGGGACGGTCACTCTCTGGGGGATGGTCACTCTCTGGGGGACGGTCACTCTCTGGGGGACGGTCACTCTGGGGGATGGTCACTCTCTGGGGACGGTCACTCTCTGGGGGACGGTCACTCTCTGGGGGATGGTCACTCTGGGGGACGGTCACTCTCTGGGGGATGGTCACTCTGGGGGATGGTCACTCTCTGGGGGATGGTCACTCTGGGGGACGGTCACTCTCTGGGGGATGGTCACTCTCTGGGGACGGTCACTCTCTGGGGGACGGTCACTCTCTGGGGGATGGATCTCTCTGGGGGACGGTCACTCTCTGGGGGACGGTCAGTTTTTGGATGTGGTCACTGTCCGGTTTCGGGGTCACGCTGGGGTCGAGGTCACTGTCCGGGGTCGGGGTCACGCTGCGGTCACCCTCCCTGGGGAAGGGGTCACGTGGCTGTGACCGTTAGGTTCTCGGCGGCGCGAGCGGCGCGTCACGTGTTCCGCGGGAGGCTCCTGATTGGCGGATCGGGCGGTGGGCGGGGACTGTGCCTGGAGGATGCCGGGAGGTCTCTCTGAGGTCCGCACTTTCCTCAGGATCCGCGAGATCGAGGATCCACCCGCGCGATGGCGGCGGGAACCGCGCTCATCCTGAACCACCTCCTCCTCCTGCTGCTGCTCTGCATCGGTAGGAGGGGAAAGGGGGGGGGGGTCAGAGTGAGGGGGGAGGGGTCAGAGTGAGGGGGGAGGGGGTAGGGGTCAGAGTGAGGGGGGAGGGGGTCAGAGTGAGGGGGGAGGGGGTCAGAGTGAGGGGGGAGGGGGTCAGAGTGAGGGGGGAGGGGTCAGAGTGAGGGGGGAGGGGGTAGGGGTCAGAGTGAGGGGGGAGGGGGTAGGGGTCAGAGTGAGGGGGTAGGGGGTCAGAGTGAGGGGGGAGGGGGTCAGAGTGAGGGGGGAGGGGGTCAGAGTGAGGGGGGAGGGGGTCAGAGTGAGGGGGGAGGGGGTCAGAGTGAGGGGGGAGGGGGTCAGAGTGAGGGGGGAGGGGGTCAGAGTGAGGGGGGAGGGGTCAGAGTGAGGGGGGAGGAGGTCAGAGTGAGGGGGGAGGGGGTAGGGGTCAGAGTGAGGGGGGAGGGGGTAGGGGTCAGAGTGAGGGGGGAGGGGGTCAGAGTGAGGGGGGAGGGGGTCAGAGTGAGGGGGGCGGGGGTAGGGGTCAGAGTGAGGGGGGAGGGGGTCAGAGTGAGGGGGGAGGGGGTCAGAGTGAGGGGGGAGGGGGTAGGGGTCAGAGTGAGGGGGGAGGGGGTCAGAGTGAGGGGGGAGGGGGTCAGAGTGAGGGGGGAGGGGGTAGGGGTCAGAGTGAGGGGGGAGGGGGTAGGGGTCAGAGTGAGGGGGGAGGGGGTCAGAGTGAGGGGGGAGGGGGTCAGAGTGAGGGGGGAGGGGGTCAGAGTGAGGGGGGAGGGGGTCAGAGTGAGGGGGGAGGGGGTCAGAGTGAGGGGGGAGGGGGTCAGAGTGAGGGGGGAGGGGGTCAGAGTGAGGGGGGAGGGGTCAGAGTGAGGGGGGAGGGGGTAGGGGTCAGAGTGAGGGGGGAGGGGGTCAGAGTGAGGGGGGAGGGGGTCAGAGTGAGGGGGGAGGGGGTCAGAGTGAGGGGGGAGGGGGTCAGAGTGAGGGGGGAGGGGGTCAGAGTGAGGGGGGAGGGGGTCAGAGTGAGGGGGTAGGAGTCAGAGTGAGGGGGGAGGGGGTCAGAGTGAGGGGGGAGGGGGTCAGAGTGAGGGGGGAGGGGTCAGAGTGAGAGGGGGGGGGGGTCAGAGTGAGAGGGGGGGGGGTCAGAGTGAGAGGGGGGGGGGTCAGAGTGAGAGGGGGGGGGGTCAGAGTGAGAGGGGGGGGGGTCAGAGTGAGAGGGGGGGGGGTCAGAGTGAGAGGGGGGGGGGGTCAGAGTGAGAGGGGGGGGGGTCAGAGTGAGGGGGGGGGGGTCAGAGTGAGAGGGGGGGGGGGTCAGAGTGAGAGGGGGGGGGGTCAGAGTGAGAGGGGGGGGGGTCAGAGTGAGGGGGGGGGGTCAGAGTGAGGGGGGGGGGTCAGAGTGAGGGGGGGGGGGTCAGAGTGAGGGGGGGGGGGTTAGAGTGAGGGGGGGGGGGTCAGAGTGAGGGGGGGGGGTCAGAGTGAGGGGGGAGGGGGTAGGGGTCAGAGTGAGGGGGGAGGGGGTCAGAGTGAGGGGGGAGGGGGTCAGAGTGAGGGGGAGGGGGTCAGAGTGAGGGGGGAGGGGGTAGGGGTCAGAGTGAGGGGGGGGGTCAGAGTGAGGGGGGGGGGGTCAGAGTGAGGGGGGGGGGTCAGAGTGAGGGGGGGGGGGGTCAGAGTGAGGGGGGGGGGGTCAGAGTGAGGGGGGGGGTCAGAGTGAGGGGGGGGGGGTCAGAGTGAGGGGGGGGGTCAGAGTGAGGGGGGGGGGGTCAGAGTGAGGGGGGGGGTCAGAGTGAGGGGGGGGGGGGTCAGAGTGAGGGGGGGGGTCAGAGTGAGGGGGGGGGTCAGAGTGAGGGGGGGGGTCAGAGTGAGGGGGGGGGGTCAGAGTGAGGGGGGGGGGTCAGAGTGAGGGAGGGGGGGGTCAGAGTGAGGGGGGGGGTCAGAGTGAGGGAGGGGGGGGTCAGAGTGAGGGGGGGGGTCAGAGTGAGGGAGGGGGGGGGTCAGAGTGAGGGAGGGGGGGGTCAGAGTGAGGGGGGGGGTCAGAGTGAGGGGGGAGGGGTCAGAGTGAGGGAGGAGGGTCTCAGTGAGGGGGCGTCACAGTGAAGGGGCGGGCTCAGTGAGGGGGCGTCACAGTGAAGGGGCGGGGTCACAGTGAGGGGGAGGAGCACTATGAGGGGGAGGGGTCACTGTGAGGGGGAGGGGTCACTGTGAGGGGAGGGGTCACAGTGAGGGGGCGGGGTCACAGTGAGGGGCGGGGTCACAGTGAGGGGCGGGGTCACAGTGAGGGGGCGGGGTCAGTGAGGGGGCGGGGTCAGTGAGGGTGAGCATTCACAGTGAGGGGGCGGGGTCAGAATGAGGGGGCGGGGTCAGAGTGAGGGGAAAGGAGGGGTCAGAGTGAGGGGAAAGGGGGGGTCAGAGTGAGGGGGGAAGGGTCAGAGTGAGGGGGGAGGGGTCAGAGTGAGGGGGGAGGGGTCAGAGTGAGGGGGGAGGGTCTCAGTGAGGGGGCGTCACAGTGAAGGGGCGGGGTCACAGTGAGGGGGAGGGGTCACTGTGAGGGGGAGGGGTCACTGTGAGGGGGAGGGGTCACTGTGAGGGGGAGGGGTCACTGTGAGGGGGCGGGGTCACTGTGAGGGGGCGGGGTCACTGTGAGGGGGCGGGGTCACTGTGAGGGGGCGGGGTCACAGTGAGGGGGTGGGGTCACAGTGAGGGGGCGGGGTCACAGTGAGGGGGCGGGGTCACAGTGAGGGGGCGGGGTCAGTGAGGGGGAGCATTCACAGTGAGGGGGCGGGGTCAGAATGAGGGGGCGGGGTCAGTGTGAGGGGAGGGGTCAGTGTGAGGGGAAAGGAGGGGTCAGAGTGAGGGGAAAGGGGGGGTCAGAGTGAGGGGGGAGGGGTCAGAGTGAGGGGGGAGGGGTCAGGGTGAGGGGGAGGGGTCAGGGTGAGGGGGGAGGGGTCAGGGTGAGGGGGGAGGGGTCAGAGTGAGGGGGGAGGGGTCAGAGTGAGGGGGGAGGGGTCAGAGTGAGGGGGGAGGGGTCAGAGTGAGGGGGGAGGGGTCAGAGTGAGGGGGGAGGGGTCAGAGTGAGGGGGGAGGGGTCAGGGTGAGGGGGGAGGGGTCAGGGTGAGGGGGGAGGGGTCAGGGTGAGGGGGGGTCAGAGTGAGGGGGGGTCAGAGTGAGGGGGGAGGGGTCAGAGTGAGGGGGGGGTCAGAGTGAGGGGGGGGGGTCAGAGTGAGGGGGGGGGTCAGAGTGAGGGGGGGGTCAGAGTGAGGGGGGGGTCAGAGTGAGGGGTGGGGGGTCAGAGTGAGGGGGGAGGGGTCAGAGTGAGGGGGGAGGGGTCAGAGTGAGGGGGGAGGGGTCAGAGTGAGGGGGGGGTCAGAGTGAGGGGGGAGGGGGGTCAGAGTGAGTGAGGGGGGGGTCAGAGTGAGGGGGGGGGTGTCAGAGTGAGGGGGGGGTGTCAGAGTGAGGGGGGGGTGTCAGAGTGAGGGGGGGTGTCAGAGTGAGGGGGGGGGTGTCAGAGTGAGGGGGTAGGGGGGTCAGAGTGAGGGGGGGTCAGAGTGAGGGGGGGGTCAGAGTGAGGGGTCAAAGTGAGGGGGGAGGGGTCAGAGTGAGGGGGGGGGTCAGGGGGGGGGGGGAGGGGTCAGAGTGAGGGGGAGGGGTCAGAGTGAGGGGGGAGGGGTCAGAGTGAGGGGAAAGGGGGGTCAGAGTGAGGGGGGAGGGTCAGGGTGAGGGGGGAGGGGTCAGGGTGAGGGGGGAGGAGTCAGGGGGAGGGGGGAGGGGTCAGGGGGAGGGGTCAGAGTGAGGGGGAGGGGTCAGAGTGAGGGGGAGGGGTCAGAGTGAGGGGGGTCAGAGTGAGGGGGAGGGGGGAGGGGGTCAGAGTGAGGAGGAAGGGGGGTCAGAGTGAGGGGGGAGGGGGGAGGGGGTCAGAGTGAGGGGGAGGGGGTCAGAGTGAGGGGGAGGGGTCAGAGCGAGGGGGGAGGGGTCAGAGCGAGGGGGGAGGGGTCAGAGCGAGGGGGGAGGGGTCAGAGCGAGGGGGGAGGGGTCAGAGCGAGGGGGCGGGGTCAGAGTGAGGGGGGAGGGGGTAGGGGTCAGAGTGAGGGGGGAGGGGGTCAGAGTGAGGGGGGAGGGGGTCAGAGTGAGGGGGGAGGGGGTCAGAGTGAGGGGGGAGGGGGGTCAGAGTGAGGGGGGAGGGGGTCAGAGTGAGGGGGGAGGGGGTAGGGGTCAGAGTGAGGGGGGAGGGGGTCAGAGTGAGAGGGGGGGGGTCAGAGTGAGAGGGGGGGGGGTCAGAGTGAGAGGGGGGGGGGTCAGAGTGAGAGGGGGGGGGTCAGAGTGAGGGGGGGGGGTCAGAGTGAGAGGGGGGGGGGTCAGAGTGAGAGGGGGGGGGGGGTCAGAGTGAGAGGGGGGGGGGGTCAGAGTGAGGGGGGGGGGTCAGAGTGAGAGGGGGGGGGGTCAGAGTGAGGGGGGGGGGTCAGAGTGAGGGGGGGGGGTCAGAGTGAGAGGGGGGGGGGGTCAGAGTGAGAGGGGGGGGGGTCAGAGTGAGGGGGGGGGGGTCAGAGTGAGGGGGGGGGGGTCAGAGTGAGAGGGGGGGGGGTCAGAGTGAGAGGGGGGGGGGTCAGAGTGAGAGGGGGGGGGTCAGAGTGAGAGGGGGGGGGTCAGAGTGAGAGGGGGGGGGTCAGAGTGAGAGGGGGGGGGTCAGAGTGAGGGGGGGGGTCAGAGTGAGGGGGGGGGGGTCAGAGTGAGGGGGGGGGGGTCAGAGTGAGGGGGGGGGGGGTCAGAGTGAGGGGGGGGGGTCAGAGTGAGGGGGGGGGGTCAGAGTGAGGGGGGGGGGTTAGAGTGAGGGGGGGGGGTCAGAGTGAGGGGGGGGGGTCAGAGTGAGGGGGGGGGTCAGAGTGAGGGGGAGGGGGTAGGGGTCAGAGTGAGGGGGGGGGGGTCAGAGTGAGGGGGGAGGGGGTCAGAGTGAGGGGGGAGGGGGTCAGAGTGAGGGGGGAGGGGGTCAGAGTGAGGGGGGAGGGGGTAGGGGTCAGAGTGAGGGGGGAGGGGGTCAGAGTGAGGGGGAGGGGGTAGGGGTCAGAGTGAGGGGGAGGGGGTCAGAGTGAGGGGGGAGGGGGTCAGAGTGAGGGGGGAGGGGGTCAGAGTGAGGGGGGAGGGGGTCAGAGTGAGGGGGGAGGGGGTAGGGGTCAGAGTGAGGGGGGAGGGGGTCAGAGTGAGGGGGGAGGGGGTAGGGGTCAGAGTGAGGGGGGAGGGGGTCAGAGTGAGGGGGAGGGGGTAGGGGTCAGAGTGAGGGGGGAGGGGGTCAGAGTGAGGGGGGAGGGGGTAGGGGTCAGAGTGAGGGGGGAGGGGGTCAGAGTGAGGGGGGAGGGGGTAGGGGTCAGAGTGAGGGGGGAGGGGTCAGAGTGAGGGGGGAGGGGGTCAGAGTGAGGGGGGAGGGGGTCAGAGTGAGGGGGGAGGGGGTAGGGGTCAGAGTGAGGGGGGAGGGGGGTCAGAGTGAGGGGGGAGGGGGTAGGGGTCAGAGTGAGGGGGGAGGGGGTCAGAGTGAGGGGGGAGGGGGTCAGAGTGAGGGGGGAGGGGGTCAGAGTGAGGGGGGAGGGGGTCAGAGTGAGGGGGGAGGGGGTAGGGGTCAGAGTGAGGGGGGAGGGGGTCAGAGTGAGGGGGGAGGGGGTCAGAGTGAGAGGGGGGGGGGGGTCAGAGTGAGAGGGGGGGGGGTCAGAGTGAGAGGGGGGGGGTCAGAGTGAGAGGGGGGGGGGTCAGAGTGAGGGGGGGGGTCAGAGTGAGAGGGGGGGGGGTCAGAGTGAGAGGGGGGGGGGTCAGAGTGAGGGGGGGGGGGTCAGAGTGAGAGGGGGGGGGGTCAGAGTGAGGGGGGGGGGTCAGAGTGAGGGGGGGGGGTCAGAGTGAGAGGGGGGGGGGGTCAGAGTGAGAGGGGGGGGGGTCAGAGTGAGAGGGGGGGGGGTCAGAGTGAGAGGGGGGGGGGTCAGAGTGAGAGGGGGGGGGGGTCAGAGTGAGAGGGGGGGGGTCAGAGTGAGAGGGGGGGGGTCAGAGTGAGAGGGGGGGGGGGTCAGAGTGAGAGGGGGGGGGGTCAGAGTGAGAGGGGGGGGTCAGAGTGAGAGGGGGGGGGTCAGAGTGAGGGGGGGGGGGTCAGAGTGAGGGGGGGGGGGTCAGAGTGAGGGGGGGGGTTAGAGTGAGGGGGGGGGGGGTCAGAGTGAGGGGGGGGTCAGAGTGAGGGGGGGGGGGTTAGAGTGAGGGGGGGGGGTTAGAGTGAGGGGGGGGGGGTCAGAGTGAGGGGGGGGGTCAGAGTGAGGGGGGGGGGGGGTCAGAGTGAGGGGGGGGGGGTCAGAGTGAGGGGGGGGTTAGAGTGAGGGGGGGGGGTCAGAGTGAGGGGGGGGGGTCAGAGTGAGGGGGGGGGGGTCAGAGTGAGGGGGAGGGGTCAGAGTGAGAGGGGGGGGTCAGAGTGAGAGGGGGGGGGGGTCAGAGTGAGGGGGGGGGGTCAGAGTGAGGGGGGGGGTCAGAGTGAGGGGGGGGGTCAGAGTGAGGGAGGGGGGGGGGTCAGAGTGAGGGGGGGGGGGGGTCAGAGTGAGGGAGGGGGGGGGGGGTCAGAGTGAGGGGGGAGGGGTGGGGGGTCAGCGTGAGGGGGGAGGGGTCAGAGTGAGAGGGGGGGGGGTCAGAGTGAGGGAGGGGGGGGGGGTCAGAGTGAGGGGGGGGGGGGTCAGAGTGAGGGGGGGGTCAGAGTGAGGGGGGGGGTGTCAGAGTGAGGGGGGGGGTGTCAGAGTGAGGGGGGGGGTCAGAGTGAGGGGGGGGGGTCAGAGTGAGGGGGGGGGGGTCAGAGTGAGGGGGGGGTCAGAGTGAGGGGGGGGTCAGAGTGAGGGGGGAGGGGTCAGAGTGAGAGGGGGGGGGTCAGAGTGAGGGGGGGGGGGTGTCAGAGTGAGGGGGGGGGGGTGTCAGAGTGAGGAGGGGGGGGGTCAGAGTGAGGGGGGGGGGGGTCAGAGTGAGGGGGGGGGTCAGAGTGAGGGGGGGGGTCAGAGTGAGGGGGGGGGTGTCAGAGTGAGGGGGGGGGTGTCAGAGTGAGGGGGGGGGTCAGAGTGAGGGGGGGGGTCAGAGTGAGGGGGGGGGGGTCAGAGTGAGGGGGGGGGGTCAGAGTGAGGGGGGGGTCAGAATGAGGGGGGAGGGGTCAGAATGAGGGGGGAGGGGTCAGAGTGAGAGGGGGGGGTCAGAGTGAGGGGGGGGGGGGTGTCAGAGTGAGGGGGGGGGTGTCAGAGTGAGGGGGGGGGGGTCAGAGTGAGGGGGGGGGTCAGAGTGAGGGGGGGGGGTCAGAGTGAGGGGGGGGGGTCAGAGTGAGGGGGGGGGTCAGAGTGAGGGGGGGGGGGGTCAGAGTGAGGGGGGGGGGGGTCAGAGTGAGGGGGGGGGGGGTCAGAGTGAGGGAGGGGGGGGTCAGAGTGAGGGAGGGGGGGGGTCAGAGTGAGGGAGGGGGGGTCAGAGTGAGGGGGGGGGTCAGAGTGAGGGGGGTCAGAGTGAGGGGGGGGGTCAGAGTGAGGGGGGGGTCAGAGTGAGGGGGGGGGGTCAGAGTGAGGGAGGGGGGGTCAGAGTGAGGGAGGGGGGGGTCAGAGTGAGGGGGGGGGGTCAGAGTGAGGGAGGGGGGGGTCAGAGTGAGGGGGGGGGTCAGAGTGAGGGAGGGGGGGGGTCAGAGTGAGGGAGGGGGGGGTCAGAGTGAGGGGGGGGGGTCAGAGTGAGGGGGGAGGGTCAGAGTGAGGGAGGAGGGTCTCAGTGAGGGGGCGTCACAGTGAAGGGGCGGGGTCACAGTGAGGGGAGGAGGGCACTATGAGGGGGGAGGGGTCACTGTGAGGGGGAGGGGTCACTGTGAGGGGAGGGGTCACAGTGAGGGGGAGGGGTCACAGTGAGGGGGCGGGGTCACAGTGAGGGGACGGGGTCACAGTGAGGGGGCGGGGGTCAGTGAGGGGGCGGGGTCAGTGAGGGTGAGCATTCACAGTGAGGGGGCGGGGTCAGAATGAGGGGGCGGGGTCAGTGTGAGGGGAGGGGTCAGAGTGAGGGGAAAGGAGGGGTCAGAGTGAGGGGAAAGGGGGGTCAGAGTGAGGGGAAAGGGGGGGTCAGAGTGAGGGGGGAAGGGTCAGAGTGAGGGGGGAGGGGGTCAGAGTGAGGGGGGAGGGTCTCAGTGAGGGGGCGTCACAGTGAAGGGGCGGGTCACAGTGAGGGGGAGGAGGCACTGTGAGGGGGAGGGGTCACTGTGAGGGGGAGGGGTCACTGTGAGGGGGCGGGGTCACTGTGAGGGGGCGGGGGTCACTGTGAGGGGGCGGGGTCACAGTGAGGGGGCGGGGTCACAGTGAGGGGGCGGGTCACAGTGAGGGGGCGGGGTCAGTGAGGGGGAGCATTCACAGTGAGGGGCGGGGTCAGAATGAGGGGGCGGGGTCAGTGTGAGGGGAGGGGGTCAGTGTGAGGGGAAAGGAGGGGTCAGAGTGAGGGGAAAGGGGGGGTCAGAGTGAGGGGGGAGGGGTCAGGGTGAGGGGGAGGGGTCAGGGTGAGGGGGAGGGGTCAGGGTGAGGGGGGAGGGGTCAGAGTGAGGGGGGAGGGGTCAGAGTGAGGGGGGAGGGGTCAGGGTGAGGGGGAGGGGTCAGGGTGAGGGGGGAGGGGTCAGGGTGAGGGGGGAGGGGTCAGAGTGAGGGGGGGGTCAGAGTGAGGGGGGGGGTCAGAGTGAGGGGGAGGGGTCAGAGTGAGGGGGGGGTCAGAGTGAGGGGGGGGGTCAGAGTGAGGGGGGGGGTCAGAGTGAGGGGGGGGGGTCAGAGTGAGGGGGGGGTCAGAGTGAGGGGGGAGGGGTCAGAGTGAGGGGGGAGGGGTCAGAGTGAGGGGGGAGGGGGTCAGAGTGAGGGGGGGTCAGAGTGAGGGGGGAGGGGGTCAGAGTGAGTGAGGGGGGGGTCAGAGTGAGGGGGGGGTCAGAGTGAGGGGGGGGTGTCAGAGTGAGGGGGGGTGTCAGAGTGAGGGGGGGGTGTCAGAGTGAGGGGGGGGTGTCAGAGTGAGGGGGGGTGTCAGAGTGAGGGGGGGGTGTCAGAGTGAGGGGGGGGTGTCAGAGTGAGGGGGTAGGGGGGTCAGAGTGAGGGGGGGGGTCAGAGTGAGGGGGGGGTCAGGGGGGGGTCAGAGTGAGGGGGGGGTCAGAGTGAGGGGTCAAAGTGAGGGGGGAGGGGTCAGAGTGAGGGGGGGGGTCAGGGGGGGGGTCAGGGGAGGGGGGGAGGGGTCAGAGTGAGGGGGAGGGGTCAGAGTGAGGGGGGAGGGGTCAGAGTGAGGGGAAAGGGGGGTCAGAGTGAGGGGGGAGGGGTCAGGGTGAGGGGGGAGGGGTCAGGGTGGAGGGGGGAGGGGTCAGGGTGAGGGGGGAGGAGTCAGGGGGAGGGGGGAGGGGTCAGGGGGAGGGGGTAGGGGTCAGGGGGAGGGGTCAGAGTGAGGGGGAGGGGTCAGAGTGAGGGGAGGGGTCAGAGTGGGGGGGTCAGAGTGAGGGGGAGGGGGGAGGGGGTCAGAGTGAGGAGGAAGGGGGGTCAGAGTGAGGGGGGAGGGGGTCAGAGTGAGGGGGAGGGGGTCAGAGCGAGGGGGAGGGGGTCAGAGTGAGGGGAGGGGTCAGAGCGAGGGGGAGGGGTCAGAGCGAGGGGGGAGGGGTCAGAGCGAGGGGGGAGGGGTCAGAGCGATGGGGGAGGGTCAGAGTGAGGGGGGCGGGGTCAGAGTGAGGGGGAGGAGTCAGAGTGAGGGGGGAGGGGTCAGAGTGAGGGGGGAGGGGTCAGAGTGAGGGGGGAGGGGTCAGAGTGAGGGGGGAGGGGTCAGAGTGAGGGGGGAGGGGTCAGAGTGAGGGGGAGGGGTCAGAGTGAGGGGGGAGGGGTCAGAGTGATGGGGGAGGGGTCAGAGTGATGGGGGAGGGGTCAGAGTGATGGGGGAGGGGTCAGAGTGAAGGGGAGGGGTCAGAGTGAAGGGGGAGGGGTCAGAGTGAAGGGGAGGGGGGTCAGAGTGAAGGGGGAGGGGTCAGAGTGATGGGGAGGGGTCAGAGTGAGGGGGAGGGGGTCAGAGTGATGGGGGAGGGGTCAGAGTGATGGGGGAGGGGTCAGAGTGATGGGGGAGGGGTCAGAGTGATGGGGAGGGGTCAGAGTGAGGGGGGAGGGGTCAGAGTGAGGGGGGAGGGGTCAGAGTGAGGGGGGAGGGGTCAGAGTGAGGGGGGAGGGGTCAGAGTGAGGGGGGAGGGTCAGAGTGAGGGGGGAGGGGTCAGAGTGAGGGGGGAGGGGTCAGAGTGAGGGGGGAGGGGTCAGAGTGAGGGGGGAGGGGTCAGGGTGAGGGGAAAGGGGTCAGGGTGAGGGGGAGGGGTCAGGGTGAGGGGGGAGGGGTCAGAGTGAGTAAAAAGTGGGGATCATAGTGAGAGGGGAGGGGTCAGAGTGAGGGGAAAGTGGGGATCAGAGTGAGGGGGGAGGGGGTCAGAGGAAGGGGTCAGAATGAGGGGGAGGGTCAGAGTGAGGGGGGAGGGGTCAGAGTGAGGGGGGAGGGGTCAGAGTGAGGGGGGAGGGGTCAGAGTGATGGGGGAGGGGTCATAGTGATGGGGAGGGGGTCAGAGTGATGGGGAGGGGTCAGAGTGGAGGGGGAGGGGTCAGAGTGAGTAAAAAGTGGGGATCATAGTGAGAGGGGAGGGGTCAGAGTGAGGGGAAAGTGGGGATCAGAGTGAGGGGGAGGGGTCAGAGGAAGGGGTCAGAGTGAGGGGGGAGGGTCAGAGTGAGGGGGGAGGGTCAGAGTGAGGGGGGAGGGGTCAGAGTGATGGGGGGAGGGGGTCAGAGTGATGGGGGAGGGGTCAGAGTGATGGGGGAGGGGTCATAGTGATGGGGAGGGGGTCAGAGTGAGGGGGGAGGGCTCAGAGTGATGGGGGAGGGGTCAGAGTGATGGGGGAGGGGTCAGAGTGATGGGGGAGGTGTCAGAGTGAGGGGGGAGGTGTCAGAGGGAGGGGAATGGGGGGTCAGAGGGAGGGGAATGGGGGGTCAGAGTGAGAGGGGAGGGGGTCAGAGTGAGAGGGGAGGGGGTCAGAGTGAGGGGGGAGGGATCAGAGTGAGGGGGGAGGGATCAGAGTGAGGGGGGAGGATCAGAGTGAGGGGGGAGGGATCAGAGTGAGGGGGGAGGGATCAGAGTGAGGGGGGAGGGATCAGAGTGATGGGGGAGGGGTCAGAGTGAGGGGGGAGGGGTCAGAGTGAGGGGAAAGTGGGGATCAGAGTGAGAGGGGAGGGGTCAGAGTGAGGGGAAAGTGGGGATCAGAGTGAGGGGGAGGGGTCAGAGGGAGGGGTCAGAGTGAGGGGGAGGGGTCAGAGTGAGGGGGAGGGGTCAGAGTGAGGGGGAGGGGTCAGAGTGAGGGGGAGGGGTCAGAGTGAGGGGGGCGGGGTCAGAGTGAGGGGGGCGGGGTCAGAGTGATGGGGGCGGGGTCAGAGTGATGGGGGCGGGGTCAGAGTGAGGTGGGAGGGGTCAGAGTGATGGGGGAGGGGTCATAGTGATGGGGAGGGGTCAGAGTGATGGGGAGGGGTCAGAGTGATGGGGAGGGGTCAGAGTGAGGGGGGAGGTGTCAGAGTGAGGGGAAAGGGGGGGTCAGAGTGAGGGGGGAGGGGTCAGAGGGAGGGGAATGGGGGTCAGAGTGAGGGGGAGGGGTCAGAGTGAGGGGGAGGGGGTCAGAGTGAGGGGGGAGGGGGTCAGAGTGAGGGGGGAGGGGGTCAGAGTGAGGGGGGAGGGGGTCAGAGTGAGGGGGGAGGGGGTCAGAGTGATGGGGGAGGGGTCAGAGTGATAGGGGAGGGGTCAGAGTGAGGGGGGAGGGGTCCGAGTGAGGGGAAAGGGGGGTCAGAGTGAGGGGGGAGGGGTCAGAGGGAGGGGTCAGAGTGAGGGGAAAGGGGGGTCAGAGTGAGGGGAAAGGGGGGGTCAGAGTGAGGGGGAGGGGTCAGAGGGAGGGGTCAGAGTGAGGGGAATGGGGGGGTCAGAGTGAGGGGGGAGGGGTCAGAGTGAGGGGGGAGGGGTCAGAGTGAGGGGGGAGGGGTCAGAGTGATGGGAAAGGGGGGGTCAGAGTGAGGGGGAGGGGGTCAGAGTGAGGGGGAGGGGTCAGAGTGAGGGGGAGGGGGTCAGAGTGAGGGGGGGGTCAGAGTGAGGGGGAGGGGGTCAGAGTGAGGGGGAGGGGGTCAGAGTGAGGGGAGGGGGTCAGAGTGAGGGGGAGGGGGTCAGAGGTGAGGGGGAGGGGGTCAGAGTGAGGGGGGAGGGGGTCAGAGTGAGGGGGAGGGGGTCAGAGTGAGGGGAGGGGTCAGAGTGAGGGGGAGGGGTCAGAGTGAGGGGGAGGGGTCAGAGTGAGGGGGAGGGGTCAGAGTGAGGGGGAGGGGTCAGAGTGAGGGGGAGGGGTCAGAGTGAGGGGGAGGGGTCAGGGGAGGGGGAGGGGTCAGAGGGAGGGGGAGGGGTCAGAGGGAGGGGGGAGGGTCAGGGGAGGGGTCAGGGGTCAGAGTGGGGGGAGGGGTCAGAGTGAGGGGCAGGGGTCAGAGTGAGGGGAAAGGGGGGTCAGACTGAGGGGGGAGGGGGTCAGAGTGAGGGGGAGGGGTCAGAGTGAGGGGGAGGGTCAGAGTGAGGGGAAAGGGGGGGGTCAGAGTGAGGGGAAAGGGGGGTTCAGAGTGAGGGGAAAGGGGGGTTCAGAGTGAGGGGGAGGGTCAGAGTGAGGGGGGGGTCAGAGTGAGGGGGAGGGGTCAGAGTGAGGGGAGGAGGGGTCAGAGTGAGGGAGGAGGGGTCAGAGTGAGGGGGAGGGGTCAGAGTGAGGGGGAGGGGTCAGAGTGAGGGGGAAGGGGGTCAG
Organism: Chiloscyllium plagiosum; assembly: GCF_037043375.1. Taxonomy (NCBI): domain Eukaryota; kingdom Metazoa; phylum Chordata; class Chondrichthyes; order Orectolobiformes; family Hemiscylliidae; genus Chiloscyllium; species Chiloscyllium plagiosum. The sequence continues at coordinate 1,705,583 of NW_028270178.1, forward strand.
ACTGAGGGGGAGGGGTCAGAGTGAGGGGGGAGGGTCAGAGTGAGGGGGAGGGGTCAGAGTGAGGGGAAAGGAGGGGTCAGAGTGAGGGGAAGGGGGTCAGAGTGAGGGGAAAGGGGGGTTCAGAGTGAGGGGGAGGGGGGTCAGAGTGAGGGAGGGTCAGAGTGGGGAGGGGGGAGGTCAGAGTGAGGAGGAGGGGTCAGAGTGAGGGAGGAGGGGTCAGAGTGAGGGAGGAGGGGTCAGAGTGGAGGGGGAGGGGTCAGAGTGAGGGGGGAGGGGTCAGAGTGAGAGGGGAGGGGTCAGAGTGAGGGGGAGGGGTCAGAGTGAGGGGGAAAGGGGGGGTCAGAGTGAGGGGAAAGGGGGAGTCAGAGTGAGGGGAAAGGGGGGGTCAGAGTGAGGGGGAAAGGGGGGGTCAGAGTGAGGGAAAGG